>NW_015646846.1:2663357-2671228 GCF_001515625.1 Sinocyclocheilus rhinocerous | reverse complement strand
GCAATTGAAAATACAATTTGCTATTCTATTTGAAAATTGTCCGGAAAATCGTTCCATACACACACATATATATATATATATATATATATAGCAGACACACACACACACATATATATATATATATAGAGAGAGAGAGAGAGAGAGAGACAATATTTTTCACTCAGAATTTCAAACAAATGGCAAGTAACATTTAATTAAATTTGAAATTCTTAAGTATAAAAAGTAAAAGTATGAAAGCATGAAAAACAAACAAAAAATATTTTTTTAAAGTGTACTCACAAACATGTCTCAAAACACACAGATGTTCTCAAAAAAGGATTGCTTCTACAATGTTGACTTAATTAGAAAAGAGATGATTCTAGATAAATTACATAACTGATGCAATTAGTAATAAATTACATTCCCATCCTTATAACACAGAACTACGTCACTTGAATGGAACACAAATGGCATATAAATAATGGCAGTGTTTTAAATTCATTCTATTTAATTGAACAGGCTTGGAAATTAGTCCCAGAACCACAACAATGTAAGTCATAGAAAAAGCAAAGCTTGCAGGATATGGAAAAGATGGATTTTAACAAGCTTTTAAGTTTAGAAGCAACTGTACAGCAAAATTAACAACAGACAGAGAGGTAAAGAAACATAACTAAGCTGTGTGTTTGGTTGGACTCCAGCACAAACAAATGAAACAGACACTTGCTAATCCAGCACGGCACTGTAGTTAATGAAGTAGTGCTGAGGATGCCAGTTTTGGATCTGTAATTTGCAAGTTATTTCTCTCCAGTAGCATCTTTCATGGAGTGATGGATTTTTCATTGTTTCACACCATTTAAAGGGGTCATCGGATGCGACATGCACTTTTACAAGTTGTTTGAACTGAAATGTGTGTTGGCAGTGTGTGTACACAACCACCCTATAATGATAAAAATCCACCCAGTGTTTTTTTTTTATATATACTAAAATCTTTACCCCTTTCTCAAATCCAGCCGATCTCAGATGCCTGTATGTGTGACTTCACAAAAACAGGCCCCTCCCACGATAGTTTGATTGACAGTGGCGTTTCAGCACAGACTGGACTGGTGTCTTACCTTAGACCCGCCCTGAGTGAGCTGTCATCAGTCCGCCATTGTTTCACCGCCAGAGCAGATGTAGACAAGAATGACTCCTAAGCATAGGCGGAGTTTAGGGGGGGCTGGGGGGGCGCTGCCCGCCCAGACGAGAGCCAATCATGATTTTGTCTGAGCTATGAATAAAATATAAAAATTAAATAATTTATATTTTCTCATTTTATTTGTATTATCTTGTTATTCTGATATCGTCCTCTTTTGGAAGGCCAAACAAAGTAGTTTCACTTTCACAACGAAACACAGCTTCACACACGGCTAGAGTGAGCGGCGGCGGCCTAGAGTAAGCGGAGGCCAGAGGTTAGAGTGAGGAACGGCCGGCGGGCTGAGTGAGCGACGGCCGGTGGGCTTGAGAATGTGTTATGCAAATCTTCCCACATCGTGACGTAGACATGTGGGGGCGTGTTAGAACGAGCCGTTTTAGGTAGGCGTGGTTGACTCTTAACTTTTATAAAGAATATCTCTTTGGATTTGAGACTTTAGTCTTTGCAACTTTACAGATCTTCTTTATGCACCAAGAGCTTGTAACACTTCAAAGAGAAAGGAAAAATTTTAATTGCATCATATGACCCCTTTAACCAAACTATGTTACAGACGTTTCATTAAGATCCTAAATAATCATATCAACTTGTGGAAATGGGCATCCGATGACCCCTTTAACATTATACCATATTACGCCAGTAGTATTTTTTGTTTTAACAGCAACAAAATATTAACCATGGACTTATAGAGTGTAATTTTAACAAAAAACTGAAAGTCAAACTTATCTTTTTACTCTCTGACGTCTTTGAAAGATGTTATCGGTCCTGAGAGAGCAAAAACTTCTTTAGTACAAAGGTGTGATAATAAAGGTAATAAAGTATATAAGTACCATAAATGTGGTACATATAACTATATATACCATATTCTAATGTTATACAAAGGTTTTTATTCACTGAAATTACTTGGATACGAATTTAGATTCATTACAAAATAATTCAGACTGGTTCTGTGAACTGAATCACTGTGAACTGATTCATTGACTCAAAAGAATAATTCATTAATGAATCGGACACTGTCTCTTTAAACTGTTCTTGATGCGACTGTAGCGCGAACAGAGAAAAATGTGTCACGGACTGTCACACCATATGATGATCAGCTCAAAATGGACGTGTAAAAAAAGCACATCATGTCAACCATAAATCACAAACATCCTACCAAGCTATGGCTAATTACATCCAGTTTCCTTGAGTGCTTGCTGACCATCTGTGAGGTATGAGTGAGCTGACACTTTAGTTTTTAGTAGAGAAAGAGAGATAGACGGATGGTGCTGGAAAAGTCCAGAGGCATTACTGTGTTTGATGGGACGCAAGCGGCACCACATGCACGTCTGAAATCTAGAGCTTAAAGAGGATTTATTCCAACTTAGAGACATTCATAGAGACAAGACATCAGTGCCTCTAGAAACTCTCTCAAACACATGCACAGAAAACACAGATGTACTAGAGATGGAGATGAAAATAAGCATTTGTATTTAGGCTATTATGACTATTTCCTCACCAGGTAAAACATGGAGTTGACGGGTTTCGAGTGTTATAACTAAACGAAACTGACAAAGAGGACTTCAACACACAGACACGCATGCAAACGCAGCAAAGGCCCTGGGGTTTGATGCGCGAGAGTGATTAAACTGGGTTTTATGCATGTGCGAGGATTCATGCAGGCGCTATTTTGCCCCAACGGGAGGAGTGAGGTAGCCTAGATGAAAGGAATGAGTTTAGAGTTCAAAGATAAAGCAGGAAAATGGATTTCCACTTTTCCAGTATTCCCATTAAACAAACAAGCACAGGTGCTGCACACACATTATGATCTATGGCTTGTGCTGTACGCACACGTGTGTATGTGTGTGCGTGTGATCTATTATAAACTAGGTTAGTGGATAATTCAGCAGCAAAAGTTATTCTAGAAAAATCATGTGTGCACAATAATTTTATAAAAACATTAAACTAAACTAAACATTTAGTGAAACAACATTATTTAGTGGTAAATTTCTTTTAAATGCATAGCACAGTAATGAAGGCAGCAACATATTATAGATAGAAAAGAACAAAAGAGACTATTGATAATCTTTCATTGCACAAAAGTATAATTCGAAAGGGTATGGCTCCAATACAGAGCGGCACAAAGCGCTTATGCGCATCCCGTGCGCAGAATGATACGCTTGAAGCAACACAGAGTCACAGCGCATAGCTCCTCATAAAAAAGGGAAGAGATATTGCTGCGTAGTGTATTATATCTGTGCGAATACATCAGAGGTTCAGCCACACACACACACACACACACACACGACATCTGGAATTCTCCTCATCCTACGATCAGAGCTAATCGAGAAAACCTGAGCTAACGATGCACGTTTTATTGGCAGCATACAAACTAGGGTTGTGCAGTATCAAAAATTTGCCAGATACGATATCAGAATATTGCAAATTTCGTTACCTCACATGGATGACAATGCACTGCTATCCGGCTCAGTTCAAAGAGTGTGGCATGAAGTGTAAAAGTGGATACATTGAGATTCATTAAAATATGTTTAGCGCATTTCCCAAATTTACAAATTTAAATTTAAAAATTTCATTTTGTAATGTATCTATCAATGAAAGCCATTCACACTCTATGGTGGATTTTAATTATTATAAAAGCACTTAAATATTCATCTATACTTCACATTAAACTATGGAACGGCTCCAGAACACTTGAAATATAGTGCACGAAAACTTTATGGTGCTTTATAATGTTTTTGTGCCTTTCGTTGGGCTTAACAATAACACAGAATAGTATACGCACTATATCGGATTTGGATCGGTCTCGTCTGACCGATACCCGATCCGGCAGAAAATGCCGATATCGGAGCCGATACCGATTCTGAGTATCGGATCGATGCATCCCTAGAATTAACAACAAAAAAAAAGTGGGGAGAATTATTATTACAGATTTGTTCGCATTTTTTGTTTGTAAAAATCTGAGACAATCTACATATTTGTATACATAAAAGAAATTAATACTTTTATTTAGCAATTGCATTAATGCACTATACTGAATAAAAATGAAAAAACTTTGGTTCAAAGAAAAAATCCTGAAAAAAATAGCATGGTTTCCACAAAAATATTAAGCAGCTCAACTGTTTTCAACATTGATAATAACCAGAAATGTTATTAAAAAAATCTTAAGCAGCAAATCAGAATTGGAATATTAGAATGATTTCTGAAGGTGACATCATGTGACACTGAAGATTGGAGTAATGGCTGCTAAAATTCAGCTTTGCTATCACAGGAATAAATTACATTTTAAAATACATAAAAAATTCAAAAATTTCTTAACATGCACACATTTTTACTTAAAAAAATAATAGAATTGCAAATACTATACAATTAAATGCAATTGAAGCTAAGTGTTGATGTAATATCAAAACCAGACGCTGATTGTGCTAAAGCCTAAATTTTAGTATTGATCCAACTCTAACGCAAGCTTATTCTCCTAAATGTTCTTTATCTCAACATTAAAAACTAGCTATTGCAACCAAATTAAACACTCTGCCAGTCCCATAAATGAGCCTAAATAACTGACTTTTGTTCAATTACACGGCTAATTAATTAATTCCCATGCTATTGCTACATACAACTGTGCTTAAAACACTGTTAATCACATGGCTAAATGTGTTCAAAACGAGTGAATGCGTCAGTTTGATTACTATGCTCCAAACTGGTAACGGCTTCCCGCAGATGCCCACAGCCATCAAACTTCAGCTGTAACTATTCCAGTTCAGACGTCAACATCTTATGCTGCTTTGCTACTATTCCATCATTTGTACGTGGGAGAAAAAGCAACATCAACACTATACGTAGTGCTTGTCAGCCGCCAGATGCCAAGCAACCAGATGCCAAGCCGACGGAAACTGTGGCAGTAATATAAAGTGCTGCCATTGATTGGGCCACTAATACAGGCAAAACACAAGTAAATGGGACCACCACGCGTGGCTTAAGAATTTTTCCGGCTTGTTAATGTGTTGCATCCACTTCACTGACCATCATGGGTGAGTCATTTGCAACAAATAGCCCTCTCACCAGCAGGCCACGATACCTCAAGTCACAGTGAGACATTTAGACATTTACATCCTTTTGTCGTTTTATAGCAGCCGGTTTCTAACCAGGCTCCTAGGAGCACATGTTGAATTGAAGTGGTGCTTTGCTGTCGATATGCGCAAACAAATTGATCCGATTCTAAAGAACTCTGCAGGGTGGACAAGTGAGATACAGATACTAGATATTCAAGCGGTTTGTTTTGCATTTCCATGCAAGTGAGCCTCAGCATCTTCTTCAGAAAGCAAGTAAACATCAGACTATTTTTAAAAAATGTATCATAGTTTCAATTAAAATGCCATGGTTAGTAGAATTATTACTACTAAAATGGCATAAATTTATATGGAATCACTTAAAACCACTAACCTCAAATATTGAACATTATAGTAACTCATAGGGATGCTCATTTCAATGAATTTTCCCGATCGACAACCATAGCATGTTATCCGAACATTAACAGTTAACTGATTCGATTTGAATATTAAATTAGTATTAAATAAATAATAGAATGGACGCGTGTCTGTGACAAATACACCTGCAGCTCTTCTGAGAAATATTTTTCACTTAAATAATTAAATTAAGATGACAAAATGAAAACACACACACTGAATCCTTCCATGCGCTTTGAAGAACCGCATGTTTTTTCATCAGACATAAAAATAAATAGCAGGCCTACTTCAGAGCACAACTTGTCTAGTTTTTATTGCGTCGACATTCTGTGGGGCATTGTCTCAATCACAGACATATCTGTTGAGTTCATGAACACAATGGCAGAGGTGAACGTAAATCAGAGCTGTTTACGTTAGAATCCATTCACCGCTCATAAAGCAGGAGTTTTGTTCAGTGTTTCCGAGTTGTGCACGCTTGCGAATCCTCTCATTAGAACAAACAAAATGTACACACGATGTAAATAAAAGATTAATTGTGCAGGAGTGTAGCGCTTTACTGAATATAACGGAACTTTGTGAGATCGTGAAGAACGGAGATGAGTGACAGCTTTTTAATGATTATAAGGGGGAGCGCTCTTTGCCCGCTTTCTAGGCTATAACCCATTCAGAATTTGAATACATTCACTCATGGATTCACTCTCTGATAACCATTTATCCAATATTGCCATTTGTCATTGTGTTGCCTTTATTACTTCAGTTAAGTGAAAGTGGAGCAGGTGCTTGCGCAGCCAAATATGTCTGTAGGCACGTGTAGTTGTACGTATCGACATGCCCCCGTGACTTAACAAATATGTATAGAATATTTTTCTTTAACAATGCAGCAAACGTAAAAAAAAAAATACTTGGAAAAAAAATACTTTTAAAATCTTTTAAATCATTTAACTGATTAATAGGTCAAAATTCTTACTTTCAGTTAACGGTTAAACGGTCAATATGAGCATCCCTAGTAAGTCATCACAAGCGGTTTGTGCTACAGACAATGAATGATATTGCAAATCATGTGCTTTTATTTTAAGTAATTCTACTTATACTACTACAATATTCACCTTGCAGATGACAAAAAGAAAATCCTACAGACTTACATTTGAGGAAATGCCTGAGCCATATTTGGAGACCAGAATATCAATATTAAGCTATTTTTTAACAGAAGAGGTGGCCAATGCCAAGCTATCACAGTTTTATTGTAATGGGAGCAACAACAGCAGCACTATGGCATTTTGGGTTACTATTTACTATAGTTAGCAAATATTCAAAATGTTTACTTCTATACAAAAAATATTGTCAACAATTGCAGCTGTCATGGCACTTTTCTATTTCAGGAACACTTAAGAAACTCTGTGTGTGTGTGTGTGTGTGTGTGTGTGTGTGTATGTATGTTTCATACGCAGCTCACTGATCTTCGCCTTTAGCATGGGAAAGAATGAGAGAGATGTGGAGCGTCAAAAAAGAACAGTGCACTCAAAAGAGTAAAATCTATGCTCAAAGAGATGCGATCATATGTGAGGTGAAATCTACAGTAGAGCTTCTGCAAATGTCAGTGTGGAAGACTGAAACGCTTTCAACATGGGTTTATGCCTGACACTGCTATTCCAACATTAAATGGAGGTAAGAGAAGGGCAAAAACTTTGTAAAAGTTCTACATTCTCGATGGCACTTTTGTGCCCTACCTTTACAAGAAACAAAGTCAATACTTTGAAAAAATATATCTACCGCTGGAATCAGAATACATGCTAGTAATACAAACTGTCATATTGGAAGAAATGGCTAAAAATACCTGCTAAAAAAAACTATTATATGAAGGTGATTATTTTCTTGTTGACAGACTAGTGTTCTGTCAGTTTACACAGTTGTTTCACAACAAAACCAAAACTCAAATGTTTTCATTTGACTCAAGACATGCGCACTAACTTTGACATCTAATGACAAAACCTGATGGGATTTTTGTGCTGCTAATTGCCAGAAGACCAGAAGAACTTGCTACCCTTGAGAGTAAACATTTGATAATCTAACATATAATATCATTTTAATAAACCGCTCTACACATATAATATCAAAATAATGTTTATTTATAATGAAGCTAGAGCTAGAGTTTAGCTCCAACCATAATCAAGCACACCTGATCCAGCTAATCAAGGTCTTCAGGATTACTAGAAACTTCCAAGCAGGTGTGAGTTGGAGCT
>NW_015646846.1:2655307-2659599 GCF_001515625.1 Sinocyclocheilus rhinocerous | reverse complement strand
TTGGTGGACTGGGAAGGTTACGGTCCAGAGGAGAGAAGTTGGGTTCCTGCCAGGGACATATTGGATCACTCCCTCATCGATGATTACAATCGACGGGTAGGTTCTCTTGGTAGCGCCGAGAGGCGCTCCTAGGAGGAGGGGTACTGTCATGGTTCATAGATGCATCGGCCCCTTCTGGTCGTTCGGTGTACTACTGTTGATTGATCATTAGGTCCAGCTGTGGCTCGTCAGCTGCCCTATATTAGTCTCCAGTGTTGGGAGTAACGCATTACAAAAGTGATAATATTACAGTAGTATATTACTTTTTGCTGTAACGCAGTAATATAACGCATTACTAATCAAATTTGGGTAATATTATTACTCGTTACAATCTCAGTAACGCAAGTTACAACAACATATTTTAACTCAAAATTAAGTGGTGAATTTACTAACACTGCAAAACAGCACCAGAGAAAAAATTCTGCGGGTAAAATAGTTTGTCTATCTTCTGTTGCTGGAATTAGATGGTTGAGATGACTGCGGAGACGGATTCTACATTTGTGAGATGGACACACTCCTGTTGTTATTTTCAGTTCGTCGGAGAAACGGATAAGAATGCATAGTCAGGTGCAATATGTGCGACACCGGCACCAAACTCTCAACATGGAGAAATAGCACGAGTAAAACCTGGAAACACCTAGACTGGTGCCACTAACACTAAGCTACCGGAGAGAGCTGCGGGGTCGGAGAAGAGAAAAAGACGGCGGACGAGCAACAAAAATTAAGTTTAACTAAAAATAAAATCTGTTTTTATTAAATCATAGTCTATATATAAAATGAATGAATATGCGAAATATTTGACTTAAATAGGCTAATTAACAGATTAACAAAACAAAAGGAAAAGACTGAGATATGAGATGCCGAGTTTGGTTCACAGGCTATTTGTGTAGCGCGGCGGTCTACAAAAGTCCACGGAAAGGAAACCGAGATGACAGAAATAAAAGTAAACACATTGCAGTCTCGAATGATCTGTATGACCAAAAATGACGGAGTATCTTTGTTTGTTTGTTTGTTTCCGCTGTTCGATCGCGCCGGCGCCTCACGCACACACATAGCCTACATCATTGCAAACGTTGCAGCCTGTTCATTATCAGAATAAAATACAGTCAACCAAACATATAAATACACCGGTTAATTTAAATAGTGCGTACTGCGTAGTACAATCCGTGCCGTTTAGCCTCGGGCCAAACACACATTTGCTCATGTGACGAGGATGTTTTTTAAGCGCGTTAAGTAAGCCAGGTTTACATAATAAATAATAGTTTAGCATTCAAATACATCGCAAATATGGACACATTTAATTGGATTAATGCCGAATGCGAGAGGTAGGCTTCGCGAGAACGCCGTTTGCTTTCAGTTTCGCATTGAATTAGCCTAATTTTGGCTTGTTTAGCAACTTATATTTTTCATTCTTTTCTTCTGAAACCGTTCAAAATAGCATATAGGCTAGGTATTGTGTTTATTGTTTGTACATTATAACACTTCGCTTTATTTACCGGTGTTATTTATGAATGTAATAATGCGGTTTGTGCTTATCTGTGTTTAACCTAAACTACAACGTAACATTAATGTAGACCTACATACTGGTATCTAAATATGATTTTATCATTTTATGCTATATAGACCTACCACATTACCCTCCACTGGATGTAGAATGAGCAGCCAGCAATAAATTACATTTTGGCATTTTATAATACTTCTGTAGATATTTTGGTGAAAGTAACTCAAAAGTAGTGTAACGCATTACAATTCAGAGACAGTAATATTGTAATGTAACTAATTTCTTTCAAAAGACAGTAACTAGTAATATATAATGTACTACACTTTGGAAGTAACTTGCCCAACACTGTGCTGTATTGCGGTAGTTCTCAACTTCCAAGGGCAACACAGATGACTTAAAAATTTTAGAAAAAAGTTTCTCTCTTTAAATGACTATTTTTTTATGATTGAAGAAAATACAGAATATACTGGAATCGTACAATCAACAATCCTTTGATTTCTGTCAATAAAAAAAATTTAAAACAAGCAGTGTCATAATAAAAAATAAAATGTCAGAGGAATTATCTTAGTCAAATATTGTTCAATGGGAAACAAAAAGTTTGAGAAACAATGCTGTATTGTATACTACTATTTTGGCATATATAGCAGATTATTTGGGTATTTCCTCCATACCAAAGTTTACACTGTACTGTTAACAGTTACAACAGTACATATTGTACTGATAACAATTAACATACTAGATACTTAAGAAATAGCATGAGAAGTTTGGTAGTATGCTTTTATGGGCACAGCCAGAATGTGTATTGTTGTGCAAAGACACACATATAAAACCCTGTTCCATTTAAAGCTATTTATATATTCACAAACACAAACACTAGGGAATTCTGGGAAGTGCAGCTATTTTTTTTTTAAGTAAATACTATATAACATATACTAACATGAATGCTGTTAGTATTTTGCATCATGTTGCTATATACAGTGGGTACGGAAAGTATTCAGACCCCCTTAAATTTTTCACTCTTTGTTATATTGCAGCCATTTGCTAAAATCATTTAAGTTAATTTTTTTTCCTCATTAATGTACACACAGCACCCCATATTGACAGAAAAACACAGAATTGTTGACATTTTTGCAGATTTATTAAAAAAGAAAAACTGAAAAATGCTCAGTATTTAGTAGAAGCACCCATTTGATCTAATACAGCCATGAGTCTTATTGGGAAAGATGCAACAAGTTTTTCACACATGGATTTGGGGATCCTCTGCCATTCCTCCTTGCAAATCCTCTCCAGTTCTGTCAGGTTGGACGGTAAACGTTGGTGGACAGCCATTTTTAGGTCTCTCCAGAGATGCTCAATTGGGTTTAAGTCAGGGCTCTGGCTGGGCCATTCAAGAACAGTCACAGAGTTGTTGTGAAGCCACTCCTTCGTTATTTTAACTGTGTGCTTAGGGTCATTGTCTTGTTGGAAGGTAAACCTTAGTTCCAGTCTGAGGTCCTGAGCACTCTGGAGAAGGTTTTCGCCCAGGATATCCCTGTACTTGGCCGCATTCATCTTTCCCTCGATTGCAACCAGTCGTCCTGTCCCTGCAGCTGAAAAACACCCCCACAGCATGATGCTGCCACCACCATGCTTCACTGTTGGGACAGGTGATGAGCAGTGCCTGGTTTTCTCCACACATACCGCTTAGAATTAAGGCCAAAAAGTTCTATCTTGGTCTCATCAGACCAGAGAATCTTATTTCTCACCATCTCGGAGTCCTTCAGGTGTTTTTTAGCAAACTCCATGCAGGCTTTCATGTGTCTTGCACTGAGGAGAGGCTTCCGTCGAGCCACTCTGCCATAAAGCCCCGACTGGTGGAGGGCTGCAGTGATGGTTGACTTTCTACAACTTTCTCCCATCTCCCGACTGCATCTCTGGAGCTCAGCCACAGTGATCTTTGGGTTCTTCTTTACCTCTCTCACCAAGGCTCTTCTCCCCCGATAGCTCAGTTTGGCCGGACGGCCAGCTCTAGGAAGGGTTCTGGTCATCCCAAACGTCTTCCATTTAAGGATTATGGAGGCCACCGTGCTCTTAGGAACCTTAAGTGCAGCAGAAATTTTTCTGTAACCTTGGCCAGATCTGTGCCTTGCCACAATTCTGTCTCTGAGCTCTTCAGGCAGTTCCTTTGACCTCATGATTCTCATTTGCTCTGACATGCACTGTGAGCTGTAAGGTCTTATATAGACAGGTGTGTGGCTTTCCTAATCAAGTCCAATCAGTATAATCAAACACAGCTGGACTCAAATGAAGGTGTAGAACCATCTCAAGGATGATCAGAAGAAATGGACAGCACCTGAGTTAAATATATGAGAGTCACAGCAAAGGGTCTGAATACTTAAGACCATGTGATATTTCAGTTTTTCTTTTTTAATAAATCTGCAAAAATGTCAACAATTCTGTGTTTTTCTGTCAATATGGGGTGCTATGTGTACATTAATGAGGAAAAAAAATGAACTTAAATGATTTTAGCAAATGGCTGCAATATAACAAAGAGTGAAAAATTTAAGGGGGTCTGAATACTTTCCGTACCCACTGTAAATAACTTGCCCTAAGGGCAAGTTATTTGTTTTTCAATTTTTTATTTATTATTTATTTATTTTTGCCCTACGGGCAAGTTATTTATTTTTCATTGGCTCAAGTTAAAAAAATATAGATGTGAATCATTACCAAAAAAATTTTTTAATTGGATGAATGAAACATTTTTTTCAGTGTA
>NW_015646846.1:2650948-2654297 GCF_001515625.1 Sinocyclocheilus rhinocerous | reverse complement strand
AACATTCTTCAAAATATCTTCTTTTGTGCACAACAGAACAAAGAAACTCATACAGGTTTGGAACAACTTGATGTAAGGAAATGATGACAATTTAAATTTTTTGGCCAAATGAAGCCTTTAAGTTTTCTGTAACATTATGTTCACATATGCAAACGTTGCATTATCTAATTAAATATGCACTCATTTGCATATATTTCCAGAATAATAAACTGAACATTGCATAAAGCCTGGTCCAATTTTTTTTTTACATATTAGAGTTAAAGGCTTTTACTGAGGGGATCTCTCTTTTAATCGCTCCATAAATCACAAAATACCGCCAGAAAAAAACCACCATATTTAGAGGTTACAGTGGGTACGGAAAGTATTCAGACCCCCTTAAATTTTTCACTCTTTGTTGTATTGCAGCCATTTGCTAAAATCATTTAAGTTAATTTTTTTTCCTCATTAATGTACACATAGCACCCCATATTGACAGAAAAACACAGATTTGTTGACATTTTTGCAGATTTATTAAAAAAGAAAAACTGAAATATCACATGGTCCTAAGTATTCAGACCCTTTGCTGTGACACTCATATATTTAACTCAGGTGCTGTCCATTTGTTCTGATCATCCTTGAGATGGTTCTACACCTTCATTTGAGTCCAGCTGTGTTTGATTATACTGATTGGACTTGATTAGGAAAGCCACACACCTGTCTATATAAGACCTTACAGCTCACAGTGCATGTCAGAGCAAATGAGAATCATGAGGTCAAAGGAATTGCCTGAAGAGCTCAGAGACAGAATTGTGGCAAGGCACAGATCTGGCCAAGGTTACAAAAAAATTTCTGTTGCACTTAAGGTTCCTAAGAGCACAGTGGCCTCCATAATCCTTAAATGGAAGACGTTTGGGATGACCAGAACCCTTCCTAGAGCTGGCCGTCTGGCCAAACTGAGCTATCGGGGGAGAAGAGCCTTGGTGAGAGAGGTAAAGAAGAACCCAAAGATCACTGTGGCTGAGCTCCAGAGATGCAGTCGGGAGATGGGAGAAAGTTGTAGAAAGTCAACCATCACTGCAGCCCTCCACCAGTCGGGGCTTTATGGCAGAGTGGCCCGACGGAAGCCTCTCCTCAGTTCAAGACACATGAAAGCCCGCATGGAGTTTGCTAAAAAAACACCTGAAGGACTCCAAGATGGTGAGAAATAAGATTCTCTGGTCTGATGAGACCAAGATAGAACTTTTTGGCCTTAATTCTAAGTGGTATGTGTGGAGAAAACCAGGCACCTGTCCAATACAGTCCCAACAGTGAAGCATGGTGGTGGCAGCATCATGCTGTGGGGGTGTTTTTCAGCTGCAGGGACAGGACGACTGGTTGCAATCGAGGGAAAGATGAATGCGGCCAAGTACAGGGATATCCTGGGCGAAAACCTTCTCCAGAGTGCTCAGGACCTCAGACTGGAACTAAGGTTTACCTTCCAACAAGACAATGACCCTAAGCACACAGCTAAAATAACGAAGGAGTGGCTTCACAACAACTCTGTTACTGTTCTTGAATGGCCCAGCCAGATCCCTGACTTAAACCCAATTGAGCATCTCTGGAGAGACCTAAAAATGGCTGTCCACCAACGTTTACCATCCCACCTGACAGAACTGGAGAGGATCTGCAAGGAGGAATGGCGGAGGATCCCCAAATCCAGGTGTGAATAACTTGTTGCATCTTTCCCAAAAAGACTCATGGCTGTATTAGATCAAATGGGTGCTTCTACTAAATACTGAGCATTTTTCAGTTTTTCTTTTTTAATAAATTTGCAAAAATGTCAACAATTCTGTGTTTTTCTGTCAATATGGGGTGCTGTGTGTACATTAATGAGGAAAAAAAATTAACTTAAATGATTTTAGCAAATGGCTGCAATATAACAAAGAGTGAAAAATTTAAGGGGGTCTGAATACTTTCCGTACCCACTGTACATGCAGCACACACAATTCTGTAGCCCTCCATATGCCACTCATTATGAATATCATGAAAAGAGGCTCCATCTTTTCAGCACCACTGGCCTCCGACTCACCCGGAGGGGACGTAACCCATAGCAACACCCACAATGTGGAGACCACTTGACTTGGAGAAGGACTGAGCTTTCCATATGATCACACATGCATACATGAGAGGGATTTAGAAATCCTGTATGTATAAAATAAAAAGTGACGTTAAATTCACTCTTGAAAGAAACAGAGAGGGAGACAGACAGATAGAGAGAGAGTTCCTGAAGCGGAGAGCTCGGCTGCCTCTGTGGTCTGCCACTTTAAATCAGATGGCAGCGTCTGATGGCTCAATGTGAATGCTGCCCAATAATAGAAACAGTTTGGCAAGAAATACAGCGGAAAGAGGGCAAAGAAGAGATAGAGGGGAGAAACGAGGGAATAACAAGTGCAAGGCAGACCGTCTGAAAGTCACTGGCCTCAGGGTCTATCATTTTCTCTTCTGCTCTCTTTTCGGGTTTAGGGAGTTGAAAGGTGCAGGAAAATGCTATATTCTCTCACCCCAAGAATTAAGTAGCTGCCAGGGGCCTGTGTAGATCTCCAAATGTGATCTCTAAAAGCTACTTTGAGTCAAAGTATTGCTAAAATTTGTTGCAGTCCCTTAATAACTGCGGACAGTCAATTGAAGTAAAAGAGGTCGGCTCTAGTGACACTATGAAACCTGATACAACCATCAGATGTGTGAATCGATCACAATGAGATCTGAACATTGAGACACTAGTCTCACATCACCTGGTGCTCTGGTCTAATCTAATTAGATCAAGCCACCAAGAGAAACTCCATCCTTTCCATCATTTGGATTGCCACCACAACATTTTTAGAGTTATTGAAGCAGTTTGTCTTGGTTTAGCATACATTATGTTGGCATACACATCCATCGTTTCGTTTAAACAACAGGTTTAAGAAGAGGACATGGGTGTATTTCATGTGGATATATGATACGTTGGGTCCAAATAGCTTCTGGATTCTTAAGCCATACTTAATGTATGAATGTCATGACATTAGAGACAAAATAGCAAACCAAGTAGCATCTGTTTACATTTTGATCTGTATATCTATTATCTATAAATTTAGGCTTGTGCATTTTTTAAAGGGGTCATAAGATGTTGCTAAAAATAACATTATAGTAAATTAGCTCAGGTCAGGATAATCATATTTTCTGTCTACACCTGTTAATGTTAACCTACGTTGACTGAGCTAACGTTAACATACACTGTTGCTAGGTAACAGACTGTTGTTAGCTCAATATTTAAGGTACATGAGGCGTCACCGAGGTTGCGTGAACAAGATGCTGGGGTTTGCGGTGTTTCGTAAACGAATCGTTCGCGAAA
>NW_015646846.1:2648211-2650544 GCF_001515625.1 Sinocyclocheilus rhinocerous | reverse complement strand
AAAGAAAGAAAGAAAGAAAGGAGATGTGAGTTGGTTGATTCAGTAAATTAGCTCAGGTCAGGATAATCATATTTTCTGTCTACACCTGTTAATGTTAGCCTACGTTGACTGAGCTAACGTTAACATACACTGTTGCTAGGTAACAGACTGTTGTTAGCTTAATATTTAATGTAGAACAGTGGTTCCCAAACTTGGGTATGTGAGGCGACAGAGGGGGTACGCGAACAAAATGCTGAGTTTTGCGGTGTTTCGTGAACGAATCGTTCGCAAAAGTCATTGATTCAATGATTCATTTATAAATACAGCCACTTGCTTAGTTACTGAATGAACAAATGACTCGATGACTCACGCATTAAGACAGTGACTTACCGCCACCTACTGGCGGTTTTAGTATTTAAAAGAATTACTTTTCAATTTTTTATCATCATTGCATATTAATCTATTGAACTTTTTTTTTAAAAACATTAATATTCTATTTATAAAGATAAAAAATGCATTGGAAAGTCAATTTAGGGGGCAAATATTGTCCTTTAATGGAAAAGGTGCAGTCTAAGTGGAAGTGGGGGTATGCAGAAATGCCTCAGAGGCTACTCCACTCTAAAAAGTCTGGGAACCACTGATGTACAACATTCTGTCCTGTGCAACAAGTGATTTATTTTATATTTTCAGGTACAGCGGTTAGTTTGAAATAAAAGTTTGTTTAACAGTGGAAATTGAGTCTCACATTATGTAAACATTATTCAAAACATTAATGGTGAACATTTTCGACTTTATAAAATTATTCTCTCAAGTCTTGGCGATCGGCCCCCATTAAACAATAAAGAAAGTAAGACATCTTTTTCTTATACATAGTTTAGTAGCCTACTACGGTATTTTTTTGGCAGAATTGATCATTAATCAACTTAATTATTTCCTGGATTTTGTATCACCATAGTCCGTAAATTTATGTACATGCAGGAAATGGGATTCAAATCGAAAACATTTTCCCCCATTTTGTGTCCCCCCCACTTCTCAAACCAAAGTTACACCCTTGCCCATTACAAAGAGGCATTTTTAGCATCCAGTGGGGACATAATTACGGATTATAATGACTTATACTGAACGAATCGTTCGCGAAAGTCATTGATTCAATGATTCATTTATAAATACAGCCACTTGCTTAGTTACTGAATGAACAAATGACTCGATGACTCACGCATTAAGACAGTGACTTACCACCACCTACTGGCGGTTTTAGTATTTAAAAGAATCACTTTTCACGTTTTATCATCATTGCATATTAATCTATTGAATACTTTTTTTTAAACATTAATATTCTATTTATAAAGATAAAAAATGCATTGGAAAGTCAATTTAGGGGGCAAATATTGTCCTTTAATGGAAAAGGTGCAGTCTAAGTGGAAGTGGGGGTATGCAGAAATGCCTCTCAGGGGGTACTCCACTCTAAAAAGTCTGGGAACCACTGATGTAGAACATTCTGTCCTGTGCAACAAGTTACCATACTGATGCCGTGTCCCGCGCAACAAGACAAAAACAATAAACCCCATTATAAATGAGGCATTTGTTGCATCCAGTGGGGACATAATTACGGATTATAATGACTTATACTGTCTTTTTACGCATTGCATCGCACTGCGTAAACATAAAACCATGTCTGCATTTGTGATCGGAGAAATGACAAACAACAAGCGCTACTCTACACTGCTCAAAACTCGCGTTTGAATATGAAAATATGAAATATGAAAACTTACTCACAGACTGTGAGTCAGAACAGCCAGCATTGTAGTCTACTCTACCAGGATCAGGAAACAGTTCCAAAGAGAAAGGAAAACTTGAAATCGCAT
The DNA here is from genome assembly GCF_001515625.1 of Sinocyclocheilus rhinocerous. NCBI lineage: Eukaryota > Metazoa > Chordata > Actinopteri > Cypriniformes > Cyprinidae > Sinocyclocheilus > Sinocyclocheilus rhinocerous. The sequence goes on along the minus strand of NW_015646846.1, from coordinate 2,648,700 downwards.
CATATGACCCCTTTAAATAAATGCCACTGGGTTTAATACTTTATCTAATGCAATGACATTTGTACATTTTCAAAGTGTGGCATAGGTGTCCAAATGCTTCTCCAAGGTCAATGTATGTGCATAAATATGCAGATAAAAAATGCTATTTACATTCTCAGAAATAAAGGCAGATCTCTTCAAAGTGCTGTCCATCTTTAAAAGGTGCTGATGAAAACAGATTAACCTTTCATGCGCCGTCATGCTTGTGTTTTTATTTAAAGGTTGTTTAATGATGCAATTCCTTTTATGGGGATCTTAAACCATCATTAACAAGTGTTAATAGCCTAATACTCAATAAAATTTCAGCTACAAATGGCTCCATCACTGATGGCAACATTAAAGGGTTAGTTCACCCAAAAATGAAAATTACCCCATAAATTACTCACCCTCAAGTCATCCTAGGTGTATATGACTTTCTTCTTTCAGATGAATCCCGTCGGAGTTATATTA
>NW_015646846.1:2636821-2647254 GCF_001515625.1 Sinocyclocheilus rhinocerous | reverse complement strand
AAAAAAAAGTGTCTCACACGGCTCCGGGGGGTGAACAAAGGCCTCCTGTAGCGAATCGATGCGTTTTTGTAAGAAAAATAACCATATCTAAAACGTAATAATCAATTTAATCTAGCTTGCGCTCACTGTTGTAAACGGAAGCAGATCCGGGCGGATGACGTGTGAGGTCGGCTTTGCGCATGCGCTGCTCAGAAGTGACGAATGCGGGAAGCACAGGGGAGAGATCAAAACAAAACAACGTTCACTAATTAGAAGTACAAAATGAGGATTTGTAAAGAAGAATGTCGGAGGATTTCAATATAAGCCAATAGGAGACTGGTTTTCCTTTGTTTTTGCTAAAGTAAGGAAACTTTGCTTCCTTTGCTCCTGTTAAAAAAACGTTGGTTTTCACGAGACTCACCAAAACATGCGCAACGCTGACCTCATACGTCATCAGCCCGGAACTGCTTTCATGTACAACTGTTGGCGCAACCTACATTAAAGTGATTATTACGTTTTGAATATGGATATTTTTCTTACAAAAAGGCATCGATTCGCTACAGGAGGCCTTTGTTCACCCCCCGGAGCCGTGTGAGACACTTTTTTATGGATGGGCGCTTTTTATTTCACTTCTTTTGGATTGATGCACTGCAACACCCGCAGAGTGCCATTAAACAGCTTGAAAGATCAAAGACCATTTTTAATATAATTCCGACTGGATTCGTCTGAAAGAAGAAAGTCATATACACCTCGGATGACTTGAGGGTGAGTAATGTATGGACTTATTTTCATTTTTGGGTGAACTAACCCTTTAAGAGTCAATTCAATTCAGTTCAATTCAAGTTTATTTGTATAGCGCTTTTCACGATACAAATCGTTGCAAAGCAACTTTACAGCAAATTAGATTCTACAATATTTAATAGTAGCTTAATTATGTTTCTACAATATTTAGTAGTAGCTTAGGGGTCGAGATCTTGTTAAAGACTCTGTCCCATCTGCATAATCACCATTACAGCAGATGGGATGACTAAAGAGATAATTCACCCTAAATGAAAATTCTCACCATTTACTCCCCCTCATGTTGTTCCAACTCTGTATGACTTGGATATTTTGATCTGTTATCAAATAGCATCACAAGACTTTAAATATTGAGCATGAGTCATGTGGACTACTAGCCTGACATTCACTGGTTGGAGATTCTTCAAAACATCTCCTTTCAAGTTCCACAGAAGAACAAAAATTTGGGTTTGAGGGTGAGTAAATGATGAAGAATTTTCAATATTTGGGTGAACTACTTCTATAAACTTCTCTGCAGTTTGCTGACAGAAGAAGTGTGGCAATTCTGGTGAATGTCTTGAACGCACCTCCAACAGAGGGAAGTGTAGGTTTATTCAGTCTGTCTGTAAGGTGTCTGTGGAAAAGATTACTTACAAAGAAGTATGTGATCTATGTAGTCATTGTTCATTCCTCATTCAGGTCAGACTGGTTTTAAGTGAATGATGGACTGCAGACATTCTTGATGAGTGTTTGAAACAAACAGAAACTCTTTGCTGACAGAGTGTGAAAATTTCCGCAGTCCAAGTCCAGTCTGATTTCCAAAAATCTATTCTTCGGTGGGTTGCCCTAATGAATTGCCCAAATTACACTTGGAAAATATGTACAATTAGGCTGATTTTGAGTTCATCTGACTGTGATCTTACATAAGACGTGTTCTTGCATTCAAAAACAGCACAGTGGAAAGAAAGATTACAAAAATGTGGGCTATTTTTAGCTTGACACACCTTCTTAAATGGAATGCTAATGGCGGATGCTCAAAAAAGCCTGAGAGGCGATGCAACTAGCCTCACCAAATAGAAATAGTAATATTTGTACAGAAAGCTACATAGCATTAGCAGGTACATAATATTAGTAGCCAAAAGAGTGCTGGCGCATCTAAGGAACATCCATTAATGGTTTATGGATGAAGTAATCCTGTCTTCCACAAACTAAATTAAATATTAAGATTAAGAAAAATATAAACAGAATTGGAACCGGAATCGATAAAATTCAAACGATACCCAACCATATGGTGACACACTTCAACATTAAGTCACACTCATAAGCACATTCATTTTGTTGCTTTGGTTTATCTCAGCATGTGTGGTTTGACGCCGACTCGATGCCATCCGATTATGCATGCATGCATTCTACAATACACTGAGTACACAGAGACTGTATCATCCTCATCTCCATTATGTCATGATTATTTACAATATGCCTCAAGTACATTTTCAATGTAAGTGTATGTCTGTTTTGCACATTTTATCGCCTACCTGGTAAAAAAAAAAAGTCCAATTGCTAAGAAAACTAAAAGCACGCTAAAAGCCTCAGCAAACATCACGATTTGAAGTATAATTTATGATGTTATTATTATTAGTTTTATTTCTTTTATTATTATTATTATTATTATTATTATAGTAGCACAAACAATGTGACATGAGTTACACGCTAAAATGTAAAATCTCAGGGCAAGTACAAAAAACTGTACTAAATAAATAGTATTAATAAATAAAAAGTTTAAATAAATAAATGTTAAGGTACTAAGCAGGTTAAAGAGGAGTTCAGAGATAAATGATATCATCTGTTAATAGCATAAATGTTAAGAAGTCAAGTCCATGGCTATATATCAATCTAGCTGTAATTATTTAACTTTGTTGATAAATAGAAAATGACATGATATCCTTGGTGGCCCCATCAGTTCATGTAGCTTTTATCCTACCACTTAGTCTGTCAATCCTACACTGGCGTGCCATTTTTGACCCATGTATGTCCAGCTCTTAATATTTATGACCTTTGTTGCCCTCCCTGTTATCAGTCTCTGTCATGTTTAGGGACACAGCCATTCTGGATTACTGCATGCAAGCAGAAAGCAATGTCCCCATGAGGACGTCTGCATGGGGGGTTACGTAATGCTCTGTAATCCCCATATACTCCGTACGTGTATGTGTGTGCTAGAGTGAAAAAGAGTGTGTATGACAGTGAGAAAGAGGAAAAAGCGCATGTCAAGGGGTCATGAAACTGCCCACACCCAGCAATTTGTCTTCTTGTCCTACAGTGCTATCTATGCCTTTAAGGCCATTGGCATAATTTTTATATTAAAATACTTTCTCTTATCCCTGTGTAGCGTACAGTGATACCACTGAGTACTAAGCCATTTGTAGGTTGATTTCCCTGAAAACAAACAAACGATCCCTAACAATCAGAAAACATTTTCCTAACATTGCAATTTGGTTACATCATAGTAAAACATTTTTAAAAATGTCCTAGAAAACAAACCTACACCCAAGATAAAACAGAAATGAAGACATTAAGTACTGCTTACTGATTAGGAAACCCTAAAAAATTAAAGGAATAGTTTATGCAAAAAAGAAAGTTTGCTGAAAATTTACCCACACTCAGGCCATCAAAGATGCATGTTTGTTTCATCTAGGGCTGCAACTAACGATTATTTTGATAATCGATTGGTTGGTCGATTATTTTTCCGATTAATCGGTTAAAAACAAACAATTTTCTTTTTTTATTTTATTGACAAAAACACACTATTCCACATTCTGCCCAATGTCCTTAAAACAAACGTTCCAACTGAATGCTATGAAAACATACAGTGCTTAACAATTTATTAGACCCCCTGCCATAATAAAGAGAAAACACATTTTAGGAATTTTAGGAATCTGTCAAAAATTTGTTTAAATCAAAAAATTTTTATTGTCATTTATTTATAACTAAATACTTTTATTTATTCACATAACAAAAATGGCCTCCTATGCCCTTCATAGCCTGCGTTCTTGCTGGCATTGTTTAAGTACTTTCTGACTGTAATTGGGTATCTGAAAAAAAAAAAACACTATAAAGCTCTCTGCCTTTCTTTCATAGATAACAGCAATAATTATTGACCTTTAAACCTTAATTTAACTTTCAACAACAGATATTTCAGCACAATAAATGTGTTTGCGCTGATTATTAATTGTGTCTGTTTTCCGTCTGTCTGACGCTCGTGCACGCGCCCGCCAATTAATCGATAATGAGAATCGTTGTCGATGATTTTTCATAATCGATAATAATCGATTTTATTGATTAGTTGTTGCAGCCCTAGTTTCATCATCAGAACAGATTTGAAGAAATTTAGCATTACATCATTTACTCACCAATGGATCCTCTGCAGTGAATGGGTGCCATCAGAGGAAGCATTACTATGGATTATGGACTGTATTTTTGCTGGAAGCGACGGTTTAAAGTTAAAATGCTATAATGATGGGGTTGTTTCTTACAAACACGCAGCTTTTTGCTTCACAAAATGTTAACTGATGTATTTAAGTAATGTGGATTACTTGTGGATTATTGTGATGTTTTTATCAGCTGTTTGGACTCTCATTCTGATGGCACCCATTCACTGCAGAGGATCTATTGGTGAGAAAGTGAAGTAATGCTAAATTCCAGATGTAGAAACAAATGGATGGCCTGAGGGTGAGTACATTTTCAGCTAATTTTCATTTTTAGGTGAACTATACCTTTAAGAACAAACTGCCAATTTAAAGTTAGATTTTAGTTCCTACATATTCATACCAACCTGGTAAGTTTTCTTGAAATAGCCTCAAAATGTCAAAACATTACAAAATATATATTTGTTATTTGTTATAACATCAACATCTACAGCAATAAAGATTAAAGGTAATAACATCACAAACAACAGCAAACAGTGTGTCTGTGGCACATTGCTCAATTTGTTTGTCAAGTTTCAAGCTGGACCACCTATTTTTTCCTGAGCAATGGAAGATACAGAGAGAAACAATCATTACTTTTGCAATTTCAATTGGTGACTAGGGTTGTGTATCAAGAACCGGTTCTATTTTAGAGCCAATTCCAAATTTCCCATAACCGTGTATTCAATAAGACACGTGCATTTCGATTCAACTGAACAATTACCGCTTTGCAATTTAATGTGATTTTAAACTATTTCAATCGCAGGAAAGGAAAGAACTTGCGTACTATTTTGCGTGCAGCGCACATCCTAAGTGCGAGCACACAGAACCAAGGTCCCGATGTGGGTTCCTGGCCTGTGTCCATTCTCGAACCATTCCATGCATTTCCACTGCAGAAAAGGTAGTTCCGGGCCAGAACTGACTTCTTTCACATCTTGCAACCATTATGTACAAAATGAAAAGTTCTTTTTTGTCTTAAGTGAGCGTAAACAGGTGAGAAAGAAAACACATGTGTAACAGTATTTTAGATCCACGTGCATTCAGTGTTTAAGAGACAGCAACCTAATAAACGTGGTGCCTGTCGTTAATTTTAATCAAAGAACAAAAGAAAATAATTCTGTCACGGTGTGCCTACGGTGAGGAGCGAGGAACAAGGAGCGAGGAACGAGGAGAACACAGGAGAATCAAGATTAACAGTCTTTATTGACATCACAGGAATCACACGTAGGACACGGGGATCGACGTTCAAAACCGGACCGAGAACTCAAAACAGGAAACATCTTAAATACACAAGACATGACGAGGGGAAGACGACAAACACCTGGGATCAATAAACATAATAGGAACAGGAAACAGGAAGGACCAAATATGGGCATGGACATAACCTGGAGCACGTGGGGGACCAAAACACACACGAAACACGGAACAGAGTCTGACACATTCACTGATCTTGATTGAATATCTTTCATAACTTTAATGAGGATTAAAGGGTTAGGTCACCCAAAAATGAAAATTATGTAATTAATTACTCACCCTCATGTCGTTTCAAACCCGTAAGACCTTCATTCATCTTCGGAACACAAATGAAGATATTTTTGATGGAATCTGAGAGCTGTCTGACCCTGCATAGACAGCAATACAACTGAAATGTTCCCAAGTCCAGAAACGTAGCAAGGAGATCTGTAAAATAATCCATGTGACATCAGTGGTTCATCCGCAATTATGCGAAGCTACGAGAATACTTTTTGTGCACAAAAGAAAAAAAAAAATTATGGTTGAACCCCTGATGTCACATGGATTATTTTACAGATCTCCTTGCTACGTTTCTGGACTTGGGAACATTTCAGTTGTATTACTGTCTATGCAGGGTCAGACAGCTCTCAGATTCCATCAGAAATATCTTAATTTGTGTTCCGAAGATGAACGAAGGTCTTACGGGTTTGAAAGAAAAATATAAACAGAATTGGAACCGGAATCGATAAAATTAAAATGATACCCAACCATATGGTGACACACTTCAACATCAAGTCACACTCATAAGCACATTCATTTTGTTGCTTTGGTTTATCTCAGCATGTGTGGTTTGACGCCGACTCGATGCCATCCGATTATGCATGCATGCATTCTACAATACACTGAGTACACAGAGACTGTATCATCCTCATCTCCATTATGTCATGATTATTTACATACGCACACGTCATCACAGACTTGCCCTTGCCAGCATGACCAACTGTTCAGACAGCCAACTGTTGTTCAGCTGCATGTTGTGCATGCAGCAGGGCGCTGTGGGAAGGAAATGTTATGCCAGTGGGACCGACCTGGCATTGTGCCTGTTTCTGTGTTAACCATAACTAGCAACCTCTGATTCTAGGGTTTGAACTTAATTGGATTCTGGTATTTTTCAAGATGATTCTCTGTCTTTTGTATTTATCCATGGGCTATCAATAGATTGCAAGAATTAAATCTTCTTTGTGTATATGATCACATTTTATGTCTCTGTTTATTTTATTTTCCCATTTAAAATGTACTTTAAGTTCCTCTTTGAAAGAAAGAAACAAAATAATAAATACGTGTTGAAGCTAGCCACAATATACTAGCAGCTGTAGTGGCTGTTTGCATTAAATGAATGAATGATATATTTCTCTCAAATGAACACATTAAAAGGCAGCTCTAAATTGTTCAAAATATGCTTATGGGTAAACAACAGAAATACCATATAAATGCTTTCTGTATGAGGTGCATGTCTATAGCAGATACCATGTCCAGCCTTTCCTTTAGGGATTAGAGCAAAAGAAATCAACTAAACACAGTCCACTCTTCCCCTATCGATTAGTCAATTATGCCTCACTTCCCTCATTAGAGCTTCCTTTTACCTCTCAGTCACTCCATTTGCCTTCTCAAGGGTGCGTGTCGCATTTCTTAGATGCATTTTCTAAGCACACTTTTTTGCATTTATTTCTTTCTCATGGTTATGCGGCTCGTCTCAGATGTGAGGAGTGTTTGGGAATGTTAGGAGTGGTGTACTTTTTGTGTTTAGCGCAAGTGTTGTTATTGTATGGAAGGAAATTCCGGACTATTTTCAAAAGAAACTGTAAATTGTATTTTCAATTGTGTTTTCCATATGTGGACATAGGGCTGTCGCGATAACCGCAATATCCGCAATACTATTGACGAGCAAACCGCAGAGGAATGCAAGAACCACAACAACTGCGATTTTTGCGTGTTTTTTTTTTCCGTAAGGTTATGCCCTTCTCGTTTTACACTTCATGCATGTGGACTGAATATTAAACAAGTTAGTAATGATAACATAATGTGTACCATGCTGATTTGTAGAGGCTCCGTAGATTTGCACTTAACAAGCCTAAAGAGACAGTGAATGAGAGAGAGATCGACTGAGCGCGTGCGATTATTTGTGTCTGTCCTCCAGGCCGAGTCATATATATTTGTGAAAATAGGCTGTCATACCGCGCTACTGAGCCACTCAAAATTACCACAAGGGAAATTCCCTCACCGCGACAGCCCTATGTGGACACATAAATTCTGACATAATCCAAAAGCAATTGTAAATTTCACGAATGCACAGTGACTGGCAAATTTCAAATGGAAAAGCAAAGTCCATTTGCAGCTGTATTTCCCATGTCTTACAAGTTATGAGCCATTTAAATAGCAATATTAATTACCACGTCTGCTTTTTCAATAATGCAAGATTTGCAATTGCATTTGGATTATGTCACAATTTATGCGTCCATATATGGAAAACGCAATTGAAAATACAATTTGCAATTCCTTTTGAAAAAAGTCCAGAATATCCTTCCATATTATTATTAACTAAAACTAAAATTAAAACTATTCAAATCGTTTTTTGCTAACTGAAATACAGCTGAAACAAAATACAAATATGAGATGAAAATTTAAATGTAAAAAAAAAATGAAAATGAGAAATTTCACATTGGCAGCTAAGTAAATAAAATATGTTTAAGTTGAAGTACTAAACTAAAACTAAAATAAAAATAAATTAAACAAAATGGAAATATTTTTTTAAAAACTAATAAAAATTACACAAAAACTGAAGCACAAATGTACTAAATTTAAACAAAAATGAAAACAAAAAATATATATAAAAGCGAATTAAAAAATATTAATAAATACTATAATAGTATAGAAGTAAAACTAAAAGATCATTGCGGAGCACAAAAAAAGACTGAATGTCCAAGTTGCTCTTCTTGATACAATGAATGGTGATTATGTTCAATGTATGGGGAAAAAGGCAACTTAGATGTTCTTCCTTTGTGTTTCATACAAGAAAGACACTGAAAGACATTGAAATGGCATAAAGATGCAGTAGGTAAAAAAATGACCCATTTTTAATTATTATTTGATACTAAAAGAAACCTACACCACATTAACATACAAATACAACTGCCCAGACAGAAAATTTGGCACCTTCCACCCTTCTGGCTGCTGTAATTTATCTCTTCCTTAATTTGCTCTCTACTGGAAAGTCATATTTGAAAACTTGCTGTTGGTGCAATAACATTTACCAAAGTCTCTCATTACACCTCTGTACACCAGCTTTTCCCCATTATTATTTACTTCAAGGCTCCAAACACAGAAATGTGAAAAAGAGTTTACTGGTTTGTGGGGAACAATCCTTAATACACTCAACATCTCCTCCCTCAATCATTTATCTTGTTCTGCAGCATATCTGCCATTTGTTATACGGCCACACCCCCGTAACACATATCTACATAAATAACACCCCCGCATATCTAAAACCACACACCATAAATCATTCTTTTCCATGAAACATAAGCCCCTCCTACAAATCTGCTGTCTTTAACATTGCCAAATATGAAATCCAGTGACACCGTCAGCACATATGGCAACCGACGAACACACATGCAACATTTTCCCTGATTCAACTCCTGTATACAAACACAATCCATCAGTTTTATCCACACTAATTCTGGTAATTAACGACAGGACAAAATGCCACCACATGTGCCATTTGGAGGTGATACAGTATAATCCTTAACACCATAAACACAGCTGGTGATGCTGTTTTATGAACAAGAGTCGTGCAGATCTGGTCACATGCACTAGTCTAATACCCTAAAACAGGGGTTTTCAAACTTTTTTGCCAGCCGAACCCCTTTGACCTAAATGATGTACTTGAAGTACCCCCTGAGATTTTAAGTAAATATTTAAATTATTTAATGGCAAATTTGCACGTTTAACTTTAAAATCATTTATTTTTTATCAGTTTTAAAGTTTTAGTAGTATTTACTTAGCTATTGTTATTATTACACTCAACAAATTATAAAAATTCATATTACTGTAATTTACAATGTAATTATTAAATTTTTTTCCACAAGAAACTTTTTGGTCCCACTTTATATTAAGTGGCCCTAATACCTGTGTACTTACATAGTAACTAGATGTGTACATAGTATGTAACCACAGTGTAAGTACACAATGGTACATAGTATCTACAGCTGTAATGTTTGTGTAACTACACATATGTAACAACCCACTGAATGGTATGTGTAAATACAAATGTGTAACAGGACATTGGTAACAACACTTTTTGGTAATGAAAGTACAAATGTGTAACAGGACTAACAGCACTTTTTGGTAAAGAAAGTGTTACACTTTATATTAAGTAAACAATTCCTAGCAGTGTTATTTTACACTTAATTATTAAATTTCGGTACCTGAATACTACTGTTTATTTTATCTATGCTTGTAAATTGTGTATTTCTTTTTTTCCTTTTTCTTTTTTTTTTTTTTACTGACTGTTCACTTGCCTTTAATCATGTTTAAACTTTCTCAGACTATAGTTTTTGCTGTGGTATATGAAGAAGTATTTAAAGTGTATGGAAAGCAAAGTTACAATGATATAAAATAAGTGTCGTTAATTTTTTTTGTTTGTATGTTCACACTGATGTTTAAATGACATTTTCTGATTTGTGACATTGCTTTTTATGTAATGCTAAAACACTGCTGGTCACTTTCAGAAGTTGTAGTGATTCCTTCTTTTCCAAGAAAGAATTTGAAACAAATTGGTTATATAATTTTCATTTTTAAATATTTTAAAATATAATTGAAATTGATTTTACACACTTTAAGCAATATCGTATAGCATATCGAATATCGCATTTCTTAACAAGGTATCGCATATCGCATTTTTCTTCAATATCGCACAGCCCTATT
>NW_015646846.1:2612762-2636635 GCF_001515625.1 Sinocyclocheilus rhinocerous | reverse complement strand
ACGTAAAGAGTTATTAAGTGCAATAAGTTGCAGAAAACAACTCTTTGCCATCTCGTCTTGCTGTCTGACTCACACCTGAAGCGCGTGCGCACACACAGATACGCGTTTCAGACGTACATATCCCTAAACCTACCCATTTCCACCCCCTGGATCCCATTTCAATTCAATTCAATTCAAGTTAATTTTGCAACTTTACAGCAAATTAAGTTTATACAATATTTAGTGGTAGCTTATCAGTGGTGACTGTCAGTTAATGTACATATTTCCACCCATAAACCTACACATCTCCACCCCCTGGATCAAATTGTTCCAATTACTCTTATACATATTGTTGTTACAAAATGTAGTTATATATGTCCTGTTACACATTTGTACTTACACAAACCATTTGGAGGGTTGCTACATCTGTGTAGTTACAGAAATATTACAGCTCTAGATACTATGTACCAATGTGTACTTACACTGTGGTTACATACTACGTACACATCTAGTTACTATGTAAGTACACAGGTATTAGGGCCACTTAATATAAAGTGGGACCGTTTTTATATACAAGGTTTCCCAAAAAGAGAATTATTTTTATACATTTAAGATTTTACATTTATATCACATTTGTATAAGCCTGTAACATTTCTTTGCAAAAACCTTTTAATTATTATTTTTTTTATTCATTCGTTAATGGTATTAACTCGTTGGCATACCAGCTCACGAACCCCCTGAAATTCCCTCACGAACCACCAGGGGTTCGCGAACCCCACTTTGGGAAACCCTGCCCTAAAAGGTTACAGTACAGAACAGAGATAGATTTGGACATTTCTCATGAATTACTGAGACATTGTACATAAAATGCATTGATACACAAAAAAACAAAAAACAGAATTGTCTACTATAAATCTAATAATATGTTGAGCTTTTGCTGCAACTCTTATCCATCACAGAAAGCAACCAATTATCTTGCACAGTCCACGTATTAGCGTTGCTCAGTAAACAAATACTATGGTAATGTTGCAATACACACCAAAACCCGATTTCTGAAATGCATTGGAAACACTGCATAAAACTGAATTATAGAGTATGATTTACAGTAATATGTTTAAGTTTGCCATATCATCATCAACAACAATAATAATTTTAATAATAATAATCGGTATAACTAATATTAATATAAATTAAATAATACTAATATTAATAATAACAGATATAACAAATATTAATAATTATTAATTTAATTATTAATTATTTATATTTGATTATTATTATATTATTAATTGTATTATAAATAAATATCATCATCATCTTAATTTTTGCATCTTTTGCTCTGTTGCATCTGTTTTCAGTTACTTTTCTAAGGCTTATCATTATTATTATTTAATTTATATTCATATTAATTATTTATTAAATTAATATTTAATTATTATATCTATATTATAATTTTTTATTATAATAAGCATCAATACAAATTACCAACCTTACTGCACACAAACTATTGGTTTTCTGCGGCAGCTCACTAAGTAAGAGCAATCACCAGACACCAATAGCTAGGAACTTTTTACAACTTTCATTATAGATAAGTAAAATGGTTTTCAGCTTGTATTATCAGGAATATTTCATAGGCGGGTGAGCAACTCCCATGGTGCGAGGTATCTGACTGCAGCTCGGGTGAATTTCCGTGCAAGGACGACTTCATCAGCGATGAATACATTGGGTTTTCAATCAGGCCTTTGACAAGCTACTGTACTTGACAGTTCATTTGGTCGATGTGCACCTGCCAGCAAGATGGGATTAGCATCTTCAAAGGACAGAAACAGGAAGTTACAAGTGGAGAGGGTGAATAGAAAGTGAAGCGGTTGAAAAGGAAGCGAGAAGTGCTAATAAAGAAGAGTGTATATGTGGGCTTCAGACACTGAATTCTTGAGTCCTAATTGTCAGGTTTTTGCTTTGCCGCAGGCGCACATGCTCCATGTTGACGAACTCTCAATGCTCCTAGTTACACCAATACTGTTGATTGCAGAAGGCTGCTGGTGGTTAAATTAAGCTAATTAGTGCATTCGTGGCATGTGCAGATTTTTTCCCATGGCCTGAACACAATACCACAAGGTCCTTCCCTTCCATCACATACTGAGGCTGCAATGATAATTAGAAGTTGCAGAGACATTCTGTGCAAGGGGGACAAACAGCGTCTCTCTCTATTCCACAGCGATTTATCAGCATGCTGAGATGTTTATATAGGCACAATACACCGATGCAACATACACTTGTCCTTCATTAAGTAAATAAGCTGAAATGGTGCCTATACATTGTTCATTAGCATGAAATATAGCGGGCTGCAGACAGCGCAATATGATGTGCAATGGTTAACACCTTTAAAGTAAGTGCTGATTCAAAGTTTTGATATGCAACTGGTTCGTTTATCAAAATAAATTAGCATGCAGGGGAATATTTAATAAAACCTTTAACTAAAGCTTCAATAAGCTCATTAAAGTCAAAATGACACAATGCCCTGGTGTGCGATCCATTTAAAACAGTCTAACGCTGTTATTGCTCTAATTCTGAGTCACAGAGCTCCAAGGCCTCCATCATTTTCACATGTCTTTATATGCCTTTAAGGCCCTCAGGAGGTGATATTCCATGCAAGGAATGACTTAATTTGGCCCAGTTGAAAGGTTGAATTAACCTTTCATATGTTCTAATCAAAATTCGCTGTTTGGACAAAGCAATGTAGCTTCTCATTATATGAACGGTGGAATTGGAGCCTCTGGCTGATTTCCATTTCAAAGAGCTAAAACTGTTGCTGCAATTGCAATACTTCACTCCTAGAGAGATGAAACTATAACACAATTCAGGAGCACTATGTATCAGAATTGCTGTGGATTCCCACATTGACGCTGGCTCTGAAAAACAACAACAATGGCGTGCAGCCCACCTACAGTGGAGGCGAGAGGTTTGAGCACTGCCGATGACATGCTGCGTTCAAGTTCTCCTGGGAAGTTCCTGTTTATTTAAGTGATTTCAGTCAGAATAAAATGGACTCACTGGACAATTAGCCTACATATTTCTTTCTCTCTTTCATTTCCCGACAAAGACAAAAAGGATTTTATCGCTAATGCAACATAACGAAGAGCAAAAGATGTGCATTAGATCTGCAATCGATGCTTTATCTGTGCATTTATCATTCTCATGCTGCCGCAAAGAATGATTGGAAATGTATTTTGGTCAAACGCATCTGTCTTCTCATAAATCTGCTAAAGAAGTTTCTGTCAAGCTTTATTACTATTTTACAATACACAAAATACATACAAATGCATCACAACTTATGGTTAATAATTTATTTCCGCTAAGTTTCCCACTGATAATTACAAATAGATGGTGGCGTTCATGTGCACTTAAATCGTAAATGCAATCATTCCAGCATGATTCGAGCACAGCAGTAGATTATTTGTGTTTTGAATTAAATTAACAACCGTTTTCAGTTGTTCAAGCAAATCATTTTATTCAGAAGTGACGTAAAGTAGACCAAGTCTAAGGTTAATCACCGCATCTAAGGTTAATGTTAATTCTAATCTAAAATTATGGAGAGTATCTATAACAGGCTGTTAATTATACCACAGAAAATCTACTTAACTAATTCGTCAGTTTGCAAAAAAACAGTAAAACTAAGACGCAAGGTACTGCACTAAGATAAATGTGAAAATATAAAAAAAAGTGTTTGAAAGTATAGACATGATATTTTATCCAAAGCTGTTAAAACATACTGTAACACTCCAAAGAGAAAGGAAAAATTGAAATCGCATCATATGACCCCTTTAAGATTAGAGCAGTTAAATGACTTATCAAAAAAGTTTCTGTGCAATGTCACATTCAGCATTTCAACTAATGAAAATGTAAATATGTGACGCTGGTAAACCCAAATAGCTTTATGATACTCACAGTGACATAAAGAAAAATCCACTCATAGGAATTGTGTCAGTACCATATAATCAGAAGCGAATCGGTCTAGAACTAAAAATAAATTTGACATCTTTGTAGTGCAAATAACACCCATTCCTATTACTGCAGTACTGCAAGATAAATATAAAGACTCGTCATTTAACCCCTCCAGAATGTCTAGACTTCCATTAAGTGCTTTACAGTAAATGCAATTTTGTCTCAAAAAATGTCTGTGGTAATCAATATATGCAGTCAAAGAAGCTTATCTTGCTTTAACCATTAGGGAAAGCTTGAGGAATGAATTTAGCATCACTTTTTGATTAAAGTAACTGCACACACAACTGATTTACTTGACCTTCTGTGAAAAAAAGTACTGCACCTTTGTTCAGATTTGGACTGAGAATTACTACATCCCACTACAGCCACAAATAATCATAGCAATTCTCCAATGACACAAAAAAATAGACACCCTCACTAGACTACAGGAAAGCAAAGGTAGACGAGGTGGAGATGAAGCAGCTGGTGGACGGAGCACTGCTGTGTTTATGCCGGTGGCAAAGACTGCGGCATCATTTCCTGTTATCAGCTGATCCTCAGTGTGTATAGGCATTTCACTCACTCCATCTATTATTCACACACTTTGAATTCCATATGAGGCCTGGACATGGGAGACACACATGCATATATAAACACAGCCTACACACTACGGTGTTCAAAAACCCCAACACAGGATACAGTACAGTACTTTTTTAGGTGAACAAAGTCCATGAGCATTTCAAACGAGATTCTCTTTGTGCAGCTGGAAAAAGAGCTAGACTAAAGCAAAACTAAACAACAGCATTATCTCACAAGCAGATTTGGACACACGCAAACCCATTTACACAGGGCCGGAAGATGAGAACCACTATAAAAATAATAATAATAATAATAATAATCATATTTTCACCAACAGTCTTATTTACAAACATATTACTTCTATGAGCTAATAAACTGAATGAAACACAAATTAGTCTTTGTAATTGGTTTGAATTAACATAAAAACTCATTCACTAACTAGAATTGCTTGCTTTTTGAACAAATGACTAATGATTTGGTCACAATACTCAAATACTCTCAAACTTGTAGATTTTTAGCTTAAATTTGTCTAGGAGTTCACTCACTTATTGAAATTATGTGATTAAGAAACAAATTACTCTAATGAGCTATAATGAATTGGTCAAAAATACTCACAAATCAATCTCAAACACTTGCGTTGTAGGCTTAAACTTTCCAAGATTCATTAACTCATCTAAATAACATCAAACAAATAACTCTTATGAGCTAATGAATTTGTCAAAAACTTTACTGGTGAGATCAGTTGTGATCAGAGTGATCAATTTAACAAATTATTATTATTATTTTTAATGTGAAGGTGTTGTCTGTAGATTATGTATTGTCTGTATATGTTGTGACTTACTGCTGCAAAAACTAGTTTCCCCTAAGGGGGACAATAAAGCTAAACAACAACATAATAGTTTGATTAACATACAAATTACACTAACAAGTTAATAAAAAAATATTCACAATTCAGTTTCAAACTTATAAGTTAGCAGTCTGAATCACAACTCTAATTCACGAACAAATGACTCTTTTGATCTAATAAATTAGATAAAAAAATATTAATCAGTCCCAGAACTCACAAATAATTCTTGAACTCATGAGTCATCAGTTTGAATCAGTCTAACAACTCTAATTAGCTAATGAACAAAAATATCCACAAATTAGTCTCACACTCAAACACGCACAATGCTCACATAGACTCACTGTAACCACAAAAGATCGCACACAACCTTTTATTAGGGGTTGAACGACTTCTGATTTTTTAAAGTCGACTTTTATGTGATGAAAGTCGAGTCGAAGTCGACTAGTCGCTGATGACGTCATTAATGAACATAAGCCTGGAGCTGTAAAAAACACCTTGTGCACAGCTATGGCATATGACACAGCGCTGCCCACATGGCTATTGCTCTTGGCTATAACACCTCATTTGTATCAGTTATTTTGTCTTTGGGTCGTTATATTTCTCACAGATTTCTGCTCGTTCTAAATCAGATAACGTTACAGATAAAGTAGCACAGTAAAGATTACATTCATATGAACGCATTAGTGAGAGCGATTGCGTGTGTGAATCACGGGCTGAGTGACCGCGTATACACAAACATACACACACACACACACACACACACACATATATAGTAGGCCTATGCATGAAAATGCGTATTTTTCAATTAAAGACAGCTTATAGATTTAATATGGGCTGCTTTTGGTGCTTGGCACCTTTTTATTGGTCATTTTGTGTTTCAAGAAAAAGGTCCAAGGTTAAGAATTATGCTATTAGTTACTTAAATATAAAATGTTTTTCTCTATGTAACAACATTACAATAGTAAAAGACGACTTCCCTTACTGATCACGTCTCTTGCGCGGCGAGATGTTGGACTCACTGAAAAATAATCACGTAGTTTGTATTCACCAAAACTGATTTACTGAAGTGAAAACACGGACTTGGCGTTAACGCGAGCGCCGCTTGCTGTGAGGCGGGAGCGACGAGCTGGCAGAGGATTGCGCAGCCTTCCTCGAACAGCTATGTTCACGATTTCTGATTTACTTAATGTATACTGCGTGAGGGGGTCTGTGATTGGATGATGACAGGTAACAGTGATCATTCTCACGTGATCAGCACTGCTGCTGTTGTATCAGTCAGTGGTTAGATCAGCGTAGCAGTCAAAAAACAGGACAAGGGAAGTCACGTACGGGACAAATCAATTAGGCCCAAAATACGGGACGTCCTGGCTAATACGGGATGGTTGGCAACCCTACTTGTGGAGCGCTTTCGGAGTATGTATTTATTTGTCATTTTAACTGGTTGGAAACGGAACATAAATGTGGAAGTCCTTCAAAGATTTCTTATCCTGTTGCGCCTTCTATAGGACCAGCGACTAGTCGACGTCAAGCTTAAAGCGTCATGGCAGAGCATTGAAGTCGACTAGTCGACTAATCGATTAGTCGGTGCAACCCCTACCTTGTATGCATCCTAAAGGCCAAGGCCTCAGCTGCCGCTGACGTGCATGCTCACACAATCCCAGATACTGCTCATTTATTCAACAATCAACCATCCAGTTAATGTTATCCTTCTGTACCCTCTCCTTCTCTCCATGGCAACAACTCTCACATCTACATGCTAATAACATCCTCCTATCGCCATAACAACTCTGACATATTGTGCCTTTCCACTCCTCCTGCTAAGAATACACTCATTCGACCCATCAATAACGCTAAGATATTCTGTGTCCATGGTAACAACGTCCTCCTCCCCATTTTCATCATGCCCTCATACACCAGTAAGGTACACAGGCCAGTCCAAAGTAAAGGTGAACCACTTGCTATGATCAATACACACTCCAACAGTCAGTGTCCTTAGAAATGACGCTCGTGCTTTTATAAGATGTGTGTGGAGTGTTTACTACCCACCAACCCTAAGGCAAACGCTGTGCCCCTGACATAAAGGCACTTTAAGCACAGCACAAGTCAGAGCCAGGGCATGTGATGCAACCACTATGAGGGAGAGAACAAAGAATCTTCTGAATGCTGTTCGGCAAAGTATTTGTCCATGCTCTCAGTGTTCTATGAAGTAGAAATTACACAGCCAGTCTTAAAGAGATAGTTCAACCTTGAGGTGCCAAACCGGGATGATTTTTTCTTCTGTGAAACAGAAAAAGAGATGTTTTGCAGAATGTTCACACTGTTCACTCTGGGGCTGTTGAGCTCCAAAAATGAAATTTAATTTCCTTTTTTATTTCATTTTATTTATAGGCGCCTTACATGACACTCAAGGAAATGGTACTTTTCAATATTCAGATTCAATACCCCCATGTTAGTTCAACCAAATGGGAACATTACGTGATCATTAACTCACCATCATGTCGTTCCAAACCTGTATGACTTACTTTCTCAAAAGATGATATTTCAAACAACACCGGGTTCCAAACAACACTGAACCCCTTGACATACTATTGATGTAAAGGCAAGACTAAAAAATCTAGGCCTTTTTTTAATTATCTTTATTTGGGTTCCACAGATGAAAAAAAAAAGTCATACAGGTTTGAATTAAATGAGGATGAGTAAATGAAGACAGAATTTTTCATAAAAATTTACACTCTTAAAAATAATGGTTCTTTATTAGCATCTGGTTCTGTGAAAAACACTGCACAAAAGGTTTTTTACAGTGGAAAAGGGTTCTTTAAAGTGTCCCTATTATGCCATTTTTAAGGTTCCAAATGTGTTTTTTTTTTTGGTCTCCTTCAATAGGTTTACATGCATTCAAGGTCTGCTCTGATTGGTCAGATGGTCCAGTCTATTGTGATTGGTCTACCGTATACAGCGTGTATCGGAAATGATTTGCCCATTGCCATAGTTTCGTATTTTGAATGCTCGATAGAATTATGCAATTACGCAAATGTGTTACCCTGTGACATGTAGCCGTCACGGAAGTGGGATTCGAATTACTCACGATTCGTTTATTTAATTCAGTTAGAATAATAAGAAATTGTAGAGTTGTTATCATTCAAATTAAATCAGTATCAGCAAACTCCATCTTTCCACTGCAGGAATCACAGAAGCTGCATCTGAAGTGGCATTAGATGCATTTATTCAGACTGTTTGATGAATCTGGGGTGCCATAAATGCATTTAAACCGCAAGATTTTCAAATGCTTAAATAATTTTATAAGATTAATGTTTTAAATATTTTTTAAACATACAAATAAGAAATGTTTGGGGGGGGAAATGCCATGATACTTTTAAATATGAAACCAAACCACCAGTAGGTGGCGGCAAATTACTGTTTTAATGAGTGAGTCATTTAGTCATTCAACCGATTCGTTCAAACATCTGATTCATTCAGAAACGAGGCAAGTGACTGTCTTTATGAATGGGTTACTGAATCATTGACTCACTCGATTCGTTCAAAACCGTGGATTCATTCAGTAACGAAACACCGCTGTGAGACACAAAATAGTTCTGCTGTGGCTTTGATTGGAACTATTTTCGTCAGCGAAATTGAGCAAAAACTGTCAATATTGTGTCTAAGTGTCTGAGTCACTTAATTTTAACATCTTGTTTATTGAACTACTATTGTATAAAATGTGTGTCACATTGCAATAGTGTTGATATTCGGGGGAAACATCTTGGTCGTGTAATGTTGCTTACCTAAATCATATATTATAAATATCTATTTTTTTTTTATTTTCTTTTTTTTTTACCGCAGCATGCATCTATAACTTTCTGAGAGTTATTTTGTGTGTGCTGTTGCAGACCCGATTATTAATTTTGATTTCTGCACGAGACTCTCTCTCGCAGGCTGCACGAGCCTCATCTGGCACGCCATAAATAAATGATCAGTTTACACCGAATGCAATAAAATCATTATCATTCTCGCACGAAAAATGTTGGTGGCAACGTTTCAGTGCTTCCCTAGTTATTTTTGTTATTGACGTTTTAATCAGGCTTCAGAACACCTGTCCCTGGCCGGTTGATCGGTGCATCTCTAATTATTATTAGTAGTAAATTATTAGTAGTAAATAGGGCTGGGCGGTATATCGAGTTTGTACGATATATCGATGTTTTCTTTATAAGCGATTCGATATGAGGCAATACCGTTTATATCGATAAACAATAGTTTGATACGAGCGCATCTGAAAATATAGCGGAGGACACAGACTGAGCTGCTGTGGAGAAAGAGCATAATCCAATTTGTTCTAAACATGTGACAAGCTTCATATTAAGGCCTTTAAAAACTGGTAAGACATAGTTTATAGTTTGGTTTGGCATATTAGTTTAAGTGGCTCCGCCTGTCATATGCTCTGACAGAAAGGATGCGTGCGTGTGCCGCTGACAGAGACACTGGGCTACTCGCGCTGTTTAATGTGTGTCCAACCCTCTACATTGCGAGTAAATCACTCGCATATGCGACTAAATCTTCACTCTGGCGACTAAATTATGTCTAATATTAGCCAATTGCTAATAAATTCTCAGATTTTACTCGCCAGTGTGTGAGTTGGAGGCTAAGTATAAGTTTAGCTCAGATATATTTTCACTCGCCGAACACTCTCTGACTGAGCGCATCGAGTTTCACTCTCCGTCAAGCGATCTGTGCTGTTTTTCAGTTCATCTGAATGGATGTGTTGCGCACAACGTACCGTAAACTCTAGTGTGAAGGCGCACGACTCGTGTATGTGTATGTGTGTGTGTGTATATGTGTGTGTGTGTGTGTATATGTATGTATATGTGTATGTATATATTTATCAGTCTGGCGAGTAAACAAAAAAATTTACTAGCCAATGGCGATTCAATTGCCAAGGTGTTCGTAGAGGGCTGTGTGTGTTTGAGATGTGCTGTCTTTCTGAATGCATAGCTTACATTTCACAGGTATATTCTCCATCTGTAAATGTTAGAAAGCCATGGAAATATTTTTTTATATTTTTTTCTGTCAGAAGTGCATGAGC
This sequence comes from Sinocyclocheilus rhinocerous, assembly GCF_001515625.1. NCBI lineage: Eukaryota > Metazoa > Chordata > Actinopteri > Cypriniformes > Cyprinidae > Sinocyclocheilus > Sinocyclocheilus rhinocerous. The sequence continues at coordinate 2,626,169 of NW_015646846.1, read as the reverse complement.
TTTGGGATTCTCCGCTAAACTTCACGAGCGCCGCCGGAGCCAGAGCTCAATTAAATAGGAGCACAATAATTCTGACTAAAATATAAATTTCGCTGAAATATTTGTAGTTGGACAATAAATGTGACGTGTAGAATTTTAAATTTTGTGAAGCTTGTGATGATGTTCTTTGGTAATGTAATGTTCTTTGCTCGTTTTCTGTAACGTTAGCTGCTTTTTTGAATAACTGAGGAATGTAAGCATTATAATTAGTAACTTATGATGTTTCTATTAATTTGTTATCATGTTAAATACAAATTCAGTCATATTAAAAACATTAGGCTGCTTTTAGCCTTACGCTGGAGATGGTTCACTTTCTCGCAGTGGAACGAAGTAAATAATTACATAAATTAGCACGATAATATCGTGTATCCGCGATCTCACAGGCTGATGATAGGACGATATGAAAATTGAGCAAATCGCCCAAAACAAATGGCAATTAAGATTAATTCTTCTTTTTAGAAGTATTTTTACATTGTTAGTTGTATGTTAACTAATGTAGTTAACTACCGGTAATTTCAACAAATGGAACCTTATTGTAATTAGAAGACTAGTCCCCTTGAGAGTTTCCTATTAGTTTTTTATAACGGGGTTTTTCAATTTATGAATAAAACAAGGTCTGTGGTAAATATGAATCGAAGACACTTTTTGCTCTACAATGTAAATTACACACACTCGTACTGAAAAGAATTTGAGTTGATAACCTCACTATAAAAACCCACAGGAAAACCTCAAAGCAACCTATGGCGAACTAGTCCTCTGGGTTTTGATGTCATGGCTGCAGCGCTATAGTAGCCCCAGTCCCCATCCACGTTTGTTGTGTGGAAATGAGCAACGCGAACATTCTGCAGACATAAATCAATAAACAACCCAAATAATAAACTTTCGTGTTTCACGACAAAAAGAAATTCATATGTGTCTTTAAATAGGCTAATGATGGTGTGTAGGCTACACGCGAAGACAATTTATTTTGGGGTGAACTGTCCCTTTAAATGTAGGCTAAGCATCGAAGATACAGGTGCGCTGTGAGCCAAACTCTCCTGGCAACAGTATTGGTTGGAAACACTCACTTTTAGGGAACAACAAAAACAACAAAGTTCTCTCCGTTTACCTGGTTTGACGGTCTTAATTCGGATCGGCTCTCGGAAGTGGCGGATCACCGCGTGCGTGTCTCGGTTCGTCAGCCCGCTGACAGGTGTCCCGTTCACTTCCAGTAACACATCCCCGTAGTACGGTAGTCTCCCGACGTGACAAACCAGCACGTCTAAGTTCATCTGACCGAGGAACGGGAACTCCCCGTGCTCGGCGCCTCCGAGGATCTCCACAACATCACCGAACTCCCCAACGCTTCCCCACGACACGGCGCACTCCTGCACTTTGGTGGACCAGTGTTTCTTCCTCTTCAGCGTTTTAGACATCGTTTATCCTGTACGTTTTAGTGCAGTCTGACGTGAACAGGTTTTAAAGCCTCTCTTCCCCGGTGTGCCGTTCACTTTACCCGGTGTGGGGATGACAGCGCGCGGATGTGGAACGCCATCCAGCCCGTGATATCTCCATAAACCTCGTCTACCATTATTAGTTCAAGACAACATTTTAGATTGCCTTAGTTTTCGCTCATAAAAACGCATGTTACAAATGTGCGAGGATACTATTATAGCTACATAATGCAAAGGTAAACAACAATCAATACAAGAATGAGGTAAAACTGTGTTTACCTGGTAAGTTTAACGTTACTCAGGTTTTGCATGCAAAGCATCAAGCGCACTAGACTGACACTGAGAAACGTGTCTGTCAGTACAGCCGAATAAAAATGTGTGTCTATAAACGGAATTAGCAGCAAAACAGTGTCCCACAGGTCTAAAAAGCTACCGAAGCGGCTGTCTTGGATATATTCGGTTGTCGGGTCTGTCCAAACGGCCGAAGCTCAGGTTCGTCTTCGAAACGCGATGCCCATTGCCCAGTCAGTGAGTAGATGCGAGTGACGCGTCTTCATTCTTGGCTTGTGGCTGAACCGTCAGCTTTACACACATTCTGAGCCCTCGACAGATAGCCTACTAGAGAATTAAACCGGTCGAACATGTGTTTATCGTCTCAAGTGGACGCTGCGATGCTGTCATACGCGGCGGTTGCTCTCTCAGATCTCCAGTCGCGGCGGCTACTGTTGCGCTCAGCTTGTATTTGTCAAATGAAGCGAGCGCGTGCGCGCGCTCTCACCGGACAGCCAGTGCGGCCTGTGTCTGGATGGCTCTCAGGTGGAGGTTTATATAAACTGAGCTTAACTGGTTTAGTAAATGAAGATACAATAACGAACCAATTATAAAACCGACCGTTTTGATTCTAAATTCTGATTGGTGGAGTTGCGTTCTAATTCGCTGTAAGATAAACCAATAACTGTTGAATTGTAGCCTATACTTTTATGCTGAGTTTCCACCCTGCTTGGCGCCCCTAAGCAACTGTTAGGCTAATGAACTATATTATTTGTAAATTTTGATTATTACTAATTATACATACAACCATTTATTCAATTATACTGGCGTTTGTCATATTTTCATTGCCACAGTGTTTTACAGTGATTTTACCCAAATTATTGGGTTTCTGCTTTACATTGTGGCTATAAAAATAGTAAAATCACTGTAATTCAATACTAAACCTCAGTTTTGCATGTTCTGAAATGTTAAACGCAATTAATGAAATAACTTGAGTAGGCCTACATGTTTCTTAATGTGCAAGAATTGCTTTTATGCAATATGGCATTTAAACAAGCATAATAACTTACATTTACACCAACAAAAATTAGCCAGTATTTGCTTTTCACCAATGCAAATAGTTAAAGTCAAAGCATCAATCGTTGCGTGTGACCAAGCAACACACAATCTTGGATGCCTTTCCTGCACCCATGCTTTGACTTTCAAAAACATGCTGCAGACAAACATATACAAGTATATATATATATATATATTCACTACAAAAAAATACCACATCGAAACAACTAGTTGGACAATTGTATAAAAAAACTGAAAGAACATAGAAAGTACTACGTTATGTTTTTGGATAATAAGATTATGTATAGGATTAAGATTTTTACAGCTCAAACAATAAAGCACAGTGCTAGCAACGCCAAGGTCATTGGTTCCCAGGTAATGTATGAGTTGACAAAATGTATACCTTAAATGCAACACAAGTCACTTTGTATAAAATTGTCTGCCAAGAAATGCACAACATGTAAAAATGTAAAGTAATTAAAAAACATTCAGAATAAGCTCCCATGACCAAATATGATAAAATAATAAATGTAATGTCAGTGCTTGCCATTTTTCTTTCTCTCTTATTAATCTGATAATGTAATTTAATCAGTATAGCTTAAGCCTAGGTGAGGATATCTCAAGTAATCAGTGAATATTTCATCTTGTAATCAAATTAAAGGGCCAGTTATCTTAATAGCAGTCCTGTAGTTTAGCGTAAGACTCAAAGCTGCCACCTTATGGTGAGTACTGTAGTTGTAACTGCAGCATGACTTGAGTCTCATTCTGCCAGTGCTTAACACATGACACTATTCATGCGTTCACCCCCTTATTAATTACAAGTCAAGACACATCAAAACAGTGCCTTCTCCAGTTTGTAAAGGATCCAATTTAATTCCCAATCACTGCTGTGCACTTCAAAATGCAGAAAGACTTGTATTTCCCCAGAGTATTGAGATCAGACACAGGAAACGCACCAGGAAGTGTGCAGACATGGTTAATTATACTATAGAACAAGACCAGACATGAAACTAATTTCAGTGTGTTACTTACATTCAACCTTTAAGTAATTTATAGACCAGGCTACATGTATCTACAGCTATGCTCAAATAACATATACTACCTCTTGCAGAACCTTCAAGATGTTTCTCTTTTTTCTATTCGGTGGAAAAGATACGGTGTATTCCACAAGACAAAGTAATACCTGCTCTAAGGTTTACACACATTTGGCTCTCAAAAGCTCATTCAAAAATTACATAATTTCATCAATTCATCATTTACTCACCCTCGTGTTGTTTCAAACCCACGTGACTTTCTTCTGTGAAATCCAAAAGGAGGAATTATGAACACTGTGCCACTTGCTCTTTTCCATGCAATTACAATGAATGGAGACTGGAGCTTTCAAGCATCAAAAAAAGGTTGAAAAACAAACTAAAAGCATGAAAATGATCCACATGAGATCCATCAACTCGAGACAATTGAAACACTTAACACATGACTGAACATGAACATGAATGTTGGTAACCAGACAGTTGATGGTATCCAGTGACTTCCATATCGTCTTCTTTTTTTCCATACTATGGAAGTCAGTGGCTACCGACAACTGTTTGGTTACCAACAATCTTAAAAAGATCTGCTTTTGTGTTCAACAGAAGAAACTAACTCATACAGGTTTTGAACAACTTGAGGGTGAGGCATTTTTGGGTGAACTATCCATTTTAAATATCTTATGCAGCTTATTCTGGGCAGTACTATAGAACGAAACTCTTAGAATCCCTATAAAAAATGCTAAAAATATGTAGTACTGTTCTTTTAAGTGGTATGAAAACTTATACGCACAAGTGTATAGCTAAAGCCATCTGTACTCAGCAAAGACCTGCTGATACTTGATATAAAAATGCAATGATTGAGCAGTAAGAGGTTTAGTGTGAATCATCAGGAATGTTTGTTTCATAACATCATATCTATTTTTATAGTTACTGAAATGTAGCCCCTCACAACAAGGCCTGTTCCCCTCTATATTAAATCTAGAAAGTACAAGGCTCCAAACACAAATAAACTAGCTTATTAGGTATCTACTGGTTGTTCTAAACCTAGTCTAGTCTCAGTTATGGTCTAAAACGAAGGCAATAGCCTGAGATTTTTCTTGAGCTGTGCAGGACGGTGCGCTCAGAGGGCGCAGCAAGGCCCCGTTCCACTAGTGTAATAATCCAAAGCGAGTCTAGTGTTTGAATGAATTATTGATAAAGCGGAGTAAAGAGGATAAGCAGCAGGCGGAGGTATACTTTGATCTCACAACTATAATTTCTCTCTCAGATCATCTCTCAGAGGATGGCAATGAGAATTGTCACTTCAAGTATTTAGAGGGATTCAAATAAGTCTGCGTCCTTTTAAACTCCGCGAAAACTTCCAGGAAAGTTCTGCAGTTCACTATATTAGCATAATTCAGTCACTTTTTGAGACCATCAACACTGTAAGTGAGCTGTGACATAACGCTAACACTATACACTTACAATAACAATACTTTCCCCCCACAAAGCAATATTATTACATTGAAGAATAGCTCAAAATGAAAAATCTTACAATATACTCTCCTACTTATCAGAATGAAAATGACTTTTGTTCTTTCATGAAACAAAAATCAATTGCAGATCAAGAACCTCATGATATTTGATGGGTTTGTATGTGGGTCAAAGTCGTTAAGATGTCCGCATCAAAAGAAATTTACAAAAGTGATTTGATGTCCATAGAAAGCACAATCAATTTAAGCAAAGTGTCTACTTTTAAGGTTTCAAATAAGTTTTTGGAGAATAAAATGTCAAAGTTTGGTTGAAATAATGTTACATTGTCATTCAGTACAATAAAGTTCAATATTTATGTAAAAATTCAAACAGCATGCTTATTCTGACGTGTACATATTAAAATATATAAAGGAATAAGGGAGCATATTACATTTGATTGTGTTTTCAAAATTTGGTTGAAATAATGTTACATTGTCATTCAGTGTAACACAATATTTATGTAAAAATTCAAACAACATGTTTATTCTGACGTGTACATATTAAAATATATAAAAGAATAAGAGAGCATATTAAATTTGATTGTGTTTTAAATGAGTAAAACATTCTTACTGACAAATGGGCAAAACCTAGGAAAGTGGCAAATTTAAAAAATTTAAAATTACAACTAATTAGTATTTGGGGTGAAAGTAATTAGTCTTTTAATATGTCATAAATTGATTTTTGTTGTAAATGTGCCTGACAAGATTATTACACTGAATGACATTTTAGTAGGTCTCTTCTGTAAATCAGGGAAAAATGTATGATATTTATTTTTTGCTCAGAAAAACAAAAACAAACTTGCAATTAAATTAAACAGAAAATTTTGTAATTTTTTGGGAGAAAACAACAACAATTTTTTAAGTAGTATTACACTTATTGTTTTTATGCTTAATCCCTTTTTCGTCTTTGACCCATGTGCATATATATATATATATACACTTCAGGCTTTTATGGCTGATATACTGTAATATGATATAGAATATCAAATATAGAATATGGTCACAATCAAGGAGGGGAAAAAAAAGATGAAATTCTGATACCTTGTAATATAAATCAATGTCTTTATATAACATGCATATAAATACCAATTGTCACTTTATAACCTCAATTATATTTCTTAGCAAGATAGATGCTGTTTTATTATCGAAGCTCTGTGTGTTTTATTGTGGAGGCAAAATATAATGCAATGCCATATGATGATGATTGAAAGAACATATGTTTATTAAAGTCCTGACGTATCATATTTGATACATTTTAACTTGATTTTTCTCAAAATTAGGGATATTTAAGTAAACCCAAATCACTTCAGTCCAGTAAGTGTTCATCTTGAAATATTACTAACAGAATAAAATGCATTTTTATGTTTACTCTAGAAAAATCATTAGATTCCACAACAAAAAGGCATATACCGACTGGAAAGTGGACTATCAATCAGAGGGAAATAGCCATGTAGTAGTTTGTGCACAATGGGTTTTTTAAGCAAAGTTTTGATCATGTTGATAATTTGGAGACTTTGGAAATTTGCATATCAAATATGATACAGTAGGCTTTATGGAGTTAAAATAAAACCCTAAATATGAGCGGTAGCAATAGTCCTTTTTACTTTAGCTAGCTCCACTAATAACAGCTTATTTGAATAACATGGGTACATCTTTACTCGTGATGCATCTGAATTCATTTTATTGTTTAAATGTCAGTTAAATGTCAGAATTTTCTGAAACAATGTTCTTTATACATGCTTTACAGAATGTACAGGTACAGCATACAAATAATACATAAAAAAAATGAACAAAACATAAAAAAAAGCAGCATTTAAATATTGTCAAAGCACTGAAGCTAAACTTTGGTTTGCAGAAGGCAGGAATGTTTGTTCCATGTGAATTTTCTTTGGTGTAAATCAAAAAGAACTGTAAGTGAAATCACACTTGTCCATTTCTAAAGATCCCAACAAAGTCCCATATAATTCGGAGTAAAATAAAACCACTATTCACTTACATTACTTTTAAACTGCTTTGCGCTAATCTCCCGCAAGCATTAACAGTAATTTGAAAAATGAAGATGTTTTAAACGTGGCTGGAAGCCACTGATGACACTCCTTTCCTTTCAACAAGGGAAATTGACGCAGCGAGGTGTCAGACGCATCATTTGACATCAAGGTCTATGATTAGTGTAATTGTACAGCTAACTGCAAGGCAAGAGATTGTGCAAAATGCAACAAATCAATATGCAAATCGGGGTAGTTATCTCAGTTGGAAAGTGGTTGAAAATAAATCTTTTCTATTAAAAGACAGTGACCATAGATATCTGCTGCAATGCAAGATCCAGCTTTTGTACACTCAGAAAGTGCAAATTTTGCTGTGGAGCTTTCTTACAAAAAGAATGGTCAAGATTTAATCAGGGATCCACACACATGGTTTGGATCATCAAGCATTGAATTGAATCCAAATCTTACAGCGCAGTCAAATTAGTTAAACTTTGGCAGAATTTTACAGCCAAAGAAGGTCTATTATCAATTATCAATAGTATAGCAATTCATGAAGCTCTCTTTACTCAGATGCCACTTCTAAAATATGCAGCCTTACGGTGTGGTCACATTAACGAAATATCAGTGACATTTTGCAGGCAAAAAAAGGTCCAATATCTATTGTCAATAGCATAGCGATGTATAAAGAACGGCTCACACAAACATAATTTTTAAACAAAGCAGTTTAAACTTGAAAAATAGCTAAATTTGCATGGGGAACTTTTGCCCTCACATGAAACTCTCAATTGCGCAGATTCCTATTGAAGTGACTTGATTTCGCCTGCAGAATTTCACAGAGCAATGGTAAATGTGACTACACCTTTATTTTGGTAAGCGCTGCGAATTTGTGTTCAAAGTTCAACAAACTTAAATCTGATGTGAAATCTGCACAGGCAAATGTTTTGGCTAACACAAATTCCAGATCGCACAGATTCCTATTGACACGACTGCATTTTCCCCATAGAATTTTGCCACATAAATGTAAATGTGACAGCACATTTAAAAACAAAGTAGTGGATGTGTCCGAAACCTGAAAAATGCTGATCTGGAGGTATTTGAATCAAATGGTTGCATAACATCCTGTCCACCAAGATCCGGTATATGCAGTTCGGCATAAGTTTAAAAAATACATTTGGACTGACTGAGTGACTAAATTCCAATTTATAATCCCCCCCCACCACTTTCTACTGAGAAATAAGAACTGTGGTCATTAAATATGACCTTGCTAATCTCTGAATTTGTTCAAGATCATTAGACGTGATGTTACAGTGCCCAGAAAGTTGGACTGAAATGTGTTTCCTGAAAAGGTGTCTGTTGAATGAGTGGGCAGCAAGACAGTTAGGTAGCTTTGGTTTTGGACACAGGCTCTTAAGACAACGTTTACAGGCAAAAAATTCTAAATCCAGCTGTACTTCTAAGGCCAAAACAATAAAAATGACTAGGCATGACTATTCCTATCCTAACTGTCAAAATTATTCTCAAACCTCAAATTAAGACGATGATCTGAACACCTATCTGAGGTTCACAACAAAAAAGGCAAAGAACTTGATAAGTCGAGACCAGTTTGATCCAGCAGTAACAACGGATTTCAAATGCAGCATATACACATTTTAAAGGTGAACCGAGTGATTTCTACACTACTAGGGCATCAAATGGAATTGCAAAAAATTTCAAATGCTCCCCCACTCTCCTATTGATCAGTCAGAATGTAGCCCCGCCCCAAACACACACCACTGGTGCTCAGTCATGCTGATCAATCAAATAAATTTGCAATTCTACTAGATGTGCATTTGCAAGAATGCAAATGGGGGGGGGGAATATCCATTTTAATTTTTCACAATTAAAATGGATATTCTGTCACAAAAATAACAATACGTAAGCTTAATATGGGAAAGAAGTGTAAAAATAAAAAATTAGCATATCATGATTCATATAAGGCTGTCCCGGCCAGATTGTCAAAGGTGCAACATATCCGGTTTTTCTTACCGTCTGCTATTGTGCCTTAAAACAGAAAGAGAAATTAAGGAATGTGTTTAGGTTTGTAAGAAGCACTACACACAAAAAAAAGCATTATTAATGACAAATAACAGTAACTCCGGCATACAATAACAGTGGAAACAACAGAGCCGTCAACTCTATTAACATATTATTGGTCATCAGTCCATACTGCTTGCCAATAGGAATAAGAAATGCAATACAGTAACTGGCTCTCTGACGTCACTCAGAGAACATCACTGCCCTCTTTTGGCAGTCCAATCTTCACAGTCAGTATTCGTACAGGTCTTGTACCAGAGCAAAAGCAAGTTATAGGGGAGTCTGGGTCAAGCTTTGGCATATGCAAACAGGTTCAACACTCTTAAGTAGGTGGGAAAACCAAACATGGCATAATTTGTACGTCACATGTTACGGTAGGACTAGTGGAGCTCTTGGAAATGGTTACATTCAGGGCTCAAACCAGTCCGGTTAGCTGAGGAATGGTGAAGGCAGGAATTCTGTCTCTTGTTTGAAAGAGTTTTCCACAAAACACGCACATCCCAGTGAGCTACAAAGGAAGATGGTGGGGAGGGACAGGAGAGGCAGTGTAAACATTGAAGAGAGAGGCATTTCATTTGGCAGACAATGAGGCTTCTCAAAGGAGGTAGTGGGCTGAGGGCACTGGGAGGTGACTGAAGGACAAAGTGGTGATGTTTGGGGTCAAAAGGAGTTGGGAAGACGGGGCTGGCTAGGTTTATGTGGGCGCAGAGGCGCTTTCCTGTGGGTTAGTCCTGTATGAGCCTTCCTCCAGTGCCCCCCTCCTCTCCTCTTGGCCGTCCCCAGCGGACAGACCCATCGGGGGCTTATGTACAGTCACTGAGCCCTGGGTGAGGATAGAAGAGTGGGTTTCTTCACCATCCCAAAATGACCTGCCTGGGACATCTGAGACAAGAAAAATAGAGACCGTGAAATAAGTGCATGCCCTAGATCAGTTCCAAACCCTACTGAGCAGACTCTCTGTTTACTGTATACATAGGCAAGTAAAAATAGCAAAAATCTACTTTGACACACTCTTCATGACGAGCAAACATGTTAATACTCCCTCGTGCATGCCACACAACTAGTGTTCATTATGTGAAGCAGATTAAAAAAATGTTTAAAAACACTCACAACAGATTCTACAGGGTTCCCACATTTTCTGGACAATGAATTTCTGATTTCTCTGCAACTTTTCCAATAACTCATGAAGACCAAATAAGTATTTTCATAAATACTTGTATAGAGATTGCAAAGATTAATTTCCAGTCAAAGAAATACTTGAGCACTGATCATAACTACAAACATGTACAATACCATTTAAATGTTTAGGGTCAGTGTGACTTTTTTTTTTTTTTTAATAAATAACCACTTTTATTCAGTAATGATGCATTAAATTGATTAAAAAAAAGTGACATTAAGACTTTTTACATTGTTACAAAAAATTGTTCTTTTGAAATTTCTATTCAAAGAATCCTAAAAAGATCTGTTTCTACAAAAATATTAAGCAGTTTCTTCAGTGCCATATTAGAATGCATATAATTATTTCTAAAGGATCATGGGATACTGAAAACTAGAGTAATAACTGCTGAAAATTCAATTTTGCCATCACAGTAATAAATTATATTTTTAAATATATTAACACAGAAAACAGTTCTTTTAAATTGTAACAATATTTCACAATATTACAGTTTTTACTGTATTTTTTTTTTTAAATCAAATAAATGCAGCCTTGGTGAGAATAAGGGTTTTCAAAAACATCTTACTGACCCCAAACTTTATCAATTTAAAATCTAAATATATTTAATTCATATTTGTATATACAAATTATACAATATTATAGAAATATATGCATTTAAGTATGAATGAAATATTTACATTTAAAATTGACATTTTTTCTTAACACTGCCTGCGATCTAGGATGGCATTTTCTGATTTAGCTTGTCACACTGCATTCTGGAATTGCCTCATGCACACATGATACTAGATTTGGGACAAAACATCTTATAACACAAAGTATCTTAATTTTAATTTATTAGAATAACTCCTAAAAAGGTCGCTTAGGTGAGCAGATCACTGAATTTAATAACAAAGCAATGGTGAAAAGAATATTAATAGGAAATTAGACTGAAATGAGGTGCATAAGAATATGTGGTTCATCTCACCAGTGCTATAGTGTTGTGACGCTGGTAGTCGTGGTTCATGGTTGGTGAGGAACACAGAGGCATTCTGCTGACTTATAAAACTCTCCAGTGCCGTGTCTGCGTGCTGATCCCGCTCTTGATGGCTGCTCTGGTGTCCATCCCGAGAGATCTGAGACACAAGTGGGTCATCCTCTGTCAGGTAGGCGTATGGACAGTACTCACGCGTGCGCGAGTAGATGTTGGCGTTGTCGTAGCAGTCTGAGCAGATGACTAGAGGGCCTGGCCCACCTAAAAAAAACACAGACGAAGGTCAAGATGGTCGACTAGTCATCCAACAACCCATTAGCCGATCAATGAGGTCAACTGGTGAGACAAACAGCCCACTTTGCAATGACATGAGGGCAAGTAAATGACAGAATATTCATTTTTAAGCAAATTAAATAATATAAATTTATGGGATAAATGTAAAATTTAACATTACCATTAGGGACATTTGCCTGTCCCTCTCTGGGTTCACTCCGGTGGAAGCTGCTACGTTCAGCAAAGAAAGAGCCCACACGACTACCCAGCATTCCATTAGCATCTGGATCAACATCACCGCTCACTTCACCGTAACACACTCCTGTTGAAACACATCACAACACGACTGCATTATACATCCAAACTATACGAGTTGTCATATTTATAGCCTTTCTGAATAAACGTTCTCGCTAGAGGAACACGGTGACATTACCGTCGGTGCCTTTGTGGACGTAACCGTTAGCATGAGATGGCATAAGCTGCTGGTGGCTTCCATTCTCTGAGTTACTGTAGCCCTCCTGAGGCTCTGACAGTGTACCCTGAGATGAGAGGTAACTGGGAATGTCTGCTGGTAGGTTCATCTCATCTGGAATACACCAACAAAGAGATTTATACATTAAAATTCATGTCATTTTTGTGCATAGATTTCAAATTATTTCATTATTGATCCATGCTCAAACCGTTAGAATGGCTATTTTAAATACTAGGTAGGGCTGTTGCATTTTTTACATAATATAATATAACATAATATAATAGAACTACAATCACCGTGTAGTTTAAAATCATATACTGGTATTCAAAAAAGGGAATTTTGATGGAAAAATATTATTATTATGGATAATAATCATATTTATTACTATAATACTATATTGAAGCAGTTAAAAGACCACTTAAACTTTATCATAATTAAAGAGGACCAAAAAGAGGTATATTTTAAATATAAAAAAAAAACAACAACAACAAAAAAAAAAATCCTAGTAAATAGCATTTATTTAAATTACATAATATTTCATTAAAAAATAATACATATAAAATAAAGTATATCATATTTTATAAAGATAGTATTTATGTTAATCTAGGGATGTAACGATTACCGGTTTGACGATAAATCGTGATAAAACACCCCACGGTTAGTATTACCGTTTCATATTTTAAGTATCACTATAACCGTATTAGATTACCGCGATTTGAACAACTGAGGATAAGTAAATACTGTACTGCACAGGGCTCCAGTGTGCGACCAAATGGGCGCATTTTTCGATAATTTTTTCTGCCGGTGCGACTAAATTTTGTGTGCGGTCGCACTGGTGCGACCACCGCATTGTTTAACTCATAAGCGCTGCATTTCTGTTGCATGTGAGAAACATCAAACGGCAAACGAAACTGAAAGCATAACGAAACCGCGCGACTCGTTTGAGCTGCGCAGCGCTTCGAGTGTAGAGCCTGGTTTATACTCACGCGTGAGGAGCGTGAAGCTGCGTGCAGCAAAAATGACGCGAATATTGAGGAAACGATGGATGGGTTTCATGCTAAAGTAAAGTAAAAGACCGCTTCTTAAACCAAAGGTGAACATGCTGGTATTCTTGTGGGGG
>NW_015646846.1:2611190-2611475 GCF_001515625.1 Sinocyclocheilus rhinocerous | reverse complement strand
ATAATTTTTTCTGCCGGTGCGACTAAATTTTGTGTGCGGTCGCACTGGTGCGACCACCGCATTGTTTAACTCATAAGCGCTGCATTTCTGTTGCATGTGAGAAACATCAAACGGCAAACGAAACTGAAAGCATAGCGAAACCGCGCGACTCGTTTGAGCTGCGCAGCTCTTCGAGTGTAGAGCCTGGTTTATACTCGCCTCGTCAGGAGCGCGAAGCTGCGTGTAGCAAAAATTATGCGAACATTGAGGAAACGATGGATGGGTTTCATGCTAAAGTAAAGTAAA
>NW_015646846.1:2597911-2611095 GCF_001515625.1 Sinocyclocheilus rhinocerous | reverse complement strand
AAGCTTTATTTGAACATTTACATGAGATATTTGAACATGCTATTAGATAAACTGTTGTCAGTCATGTTGTCATTTAAAATCCGGACATCATTGGCAATGTTATTGTTTTAGTTATGCAAACAAAAACTCCTTTTATTTGTTGTTTGTTGATTTTAAATGTAAAATTTGGTGAAATGATTTGTGTGTAAGTACTTTTTGAACATTTCCAGCACATTTTAACAATACTGTGATAATACTGATAACCTTGATCATTTTGGTCACTATAATCGTGATAAGAAATGTTCATACCGTTACATCCCTATGTTAATCTACTCTGCAATTTTTGTTAAACACCAAATTATATTATAGGTTTATAAAAAATTATAAAAAGGTAGTAAAAACAAACACAATTTCTTATATAATACTTTAAAATGTAACTAATTGCACTACATCGTTACCGTTTATGAAAAGTTATATGTTAAATAGTGTTGCATTACTTTAAAAGCATAATTTCCTAATTGTGATTATTTGAGAAAACTGCAACTATGGTGTACTTTAAAATCCAATCATATATTGCCATTCTAAAAAAGGGAATTTTAAGGGGGAAAGAAAATTACCAAAATTTCACAAAAGCCCTACTACTAAACATTATTTTCTATTGATATTGTCTATTAACTAGACATTATATAACAATCAAAAACAAATGTATTATTTGATGTAGTTTATACTATTTTTCATTTTAATTAATTAAACTAATACAAGCAAAATTGTGCACTGACCTGTGTTTGTTATGCTGTAGTCTTCACTCTTTCTCCTCATGTGATAAATGACCATGACCCACACAAGCGAGGTGCCGACAACGCAGCAGACGACCACCATCACTACAATGCCAACTGTTGTCCATCCGTCCTGACTGTATATGCTGGTCACCGGGTCACAGTTGGCCGAGGGTGAGACGCTGAGGTAGATATGACCGCGCTCTGTGCCGAGCGTGTTGGACATGATACACATGTATTTCCCTGCATCAGCAGGGCTGGCATCTACGATTATGAGGAGCTGATTGGCTGCGGCGAAGAAGTGGCGTTCCGTCAGCACCAACGGAGCGTCGTCTTTGGTCCAATTGAGACGGGGGGCAGGACTACCACGTGCTATGCACTGGAGGACAGCAGTCTCACCTCTGGCAACGTTACGGTCCTCTAGAGGGCGCTGGAAGGATGGGGTTTCTGTCAAACAGACCAGAGGCAATTAATTTTTAAACTACTATCAAATGTAAATAATGCAAAAGAAAATTTTGGCCATTAGACCATAGTAAAAAACTATACCTAGCACAGTAAGAGTGGCATTGGCTGACAGGCTGCCCGCCTCGTTTTTGGCCGTACAGCTATAGACGCCCATATCATGTGTCTTCACATTAGCAATGAAAAAAGTGTCATCGTCTGGCATGACATGCATCCTTCTTTCACGGGCGGCAGGGAAATTGATACCGCCGTCTTTCTGCCAGGCAATCTGCGGTGTCGGGTGTCCCTCTGCAGCACACTCCAACCTCGCGACCGTACCGGTGCGGATGGTCAGGTCCATGGGTGTCTTCAGGAAGGTGGGGAGCTCTGGAAAAAGCCATTAGAGAGTTATTTTCACTGCTTTACACAGGTAATTCCAGAAAGGCCTGAAAAATCCACTTTCTTTCATGTACAATAGTAATTCCATTATTATAGTAATTATTCTAAAAGTACAATGGAGTACAACATACATACCATGGTATATGAATATGGTACCATAAATGTAATAAATATAATACAATACACATAACATTTATTATTTAAAATTTTCTACTTGTAATGCTACAACAGAATTGACAT
This sequence comes from Sinocyclocheilus rhinocerous, assembly GCF_001515625.1. Lineage (NCBI taxonomy): Eukaryota > Metazoa > Chordata > Actinopteri > Cypriniformes > Cyprinidae > Sinocyclocheilus > Sinocyclocheilus rhinocerous. Next base: position 2,609,260 of record NW_015646846.1, on the reverse strand, counting down.
TTTGGCATTTAAATATGCCAAAAGAAGATATAAAAGAAGATAATTTGAAGAATGTAGGTAACCAAACAGTTGCTGGTCCCCACTGACTTTGATAGAAAAAAAATAAATACTATGCAAGTCACTGGGGACCAGCAACTGTTTGGTTACCCACATTCTTCAACATATCTTCTTTTGTGTTCAGCACAATAAATAAATTAATACAGGTTTGGGACAACATGAGTGAGTAAATACTAAATAATGACAGAATTTAAATTTTTGGGTGAACTATCCCTTTAATGTTAATAAAACAAAACACAAAGAGAAAAATCACTCAATGCTCTTGACTGAAGAACTTTAATGCAGTTCCTTTAATAAGAATAAATGTATAATTTATACAGTGAAGTGTATATAGGGTTTTATTTTTGTATTTGTTCATTCAATTTTTTGAATGCTGCTGCTAAATACACCTACTGTACCTGAAAAATAAAGCACTGTTTGTTTTATTTGTATATTATGTGTGTTTGTAATGGTATCTTTGTTCTTATTTTTTTAATAACAAAGATAAAATAATGACAAAGATTTTATCTTCGCCCACTTAGGCCTAAATATTTGCTATTCTTTTTTATTTTATTACCTTGTAAGGATTTGTTTTCAAAATAGGGAAATTAGTTTGCCTAACATTACTTCTATTAATATTAGTATTTATTATCCATTCATCAAGTGGTCTGGATTTTAAAAAAATGTAAAACTGTAAATAGAAATGTGACCTAAACCTTATCACAATTAAAGTGATTTAAAAAAAATTGTTTATTTTAATAACTAAAATAAACTGTTATTAAAACTAATATTTACATTTTAATAACATTTAAATAATATAATATTAAATAATAAAATAAGTATTTTTTTATGGTACCATTCATCTTATTCTACCTTGTACAATAGTTATTAAACTCTTTAATTTATGTAAGAAAACTGCCTAAACAAAAGCATAAAATGCTAATGTTATATAACACTAACATTAACATCATTTTCTACTTATGAAATGTGACAACAGAAATCATTCTCTGATTAAATGGCTAGTACAAAAACAAACAACCCATTGGCCAATCAAACCCTAAATAGCAACATGTGCACTTACAGTGTTTGCTTTGTGAATCTTCTTGTGAAGTTTCTGTTATTGTTATATTCTATTATTAGGTTACAAATCCGCTCCTCCATCAGTATCATGAACTGATATAAACAGAATAATTAAATTGCTGAGGTCGGCATCCCAGAGGGCTGCTATGTTTGTTCAACAGACAAGGAAAATTAAACTGACAGAGCTCTGAAAACAACCATGGAGAAATGAGGGTAAATAAGGGGAGGGAAAAAACAAATGGCAAACTGCTTATCAAAGCATTGGAGAGATCATAGCGCTTTAGCAATACGCCAATCCAAAATTCTTGCAGATGATCGCATAATCGACACTTCAAATGAACAATCTGACACCAGCAAACACGGTGTGAAATACAGCTGTACGCAGAGGTCAGCGAAAGATCACTTCTGGGTATGAAGACTTGCACAACTAAAACATGCTAAAATATTATGAACTATTAATAATGTGCTTCCATAGACATTAGAGAGTGCTCATTAAATTGTATTTCCAATTCACACACAAAGGATGAATCAACTATAACTGCGTTGTTTTTTTCTGTCAACAGATCATCCATCTAATTGCACTAATCTCCAAAAAATACGCTTTTGCCTTATAGAAAGAATTTTTTGAATAAGATCTATGACAGAAGAAAAAGCAGGACGAAATCTGTTTATGTAACATAATGTAACAATCAATTTGGATGAAGCACTAACCATTAACAGTGAGCTTGGCCAGAGTGGAGTAGTTGGACCCAAAATGGTTGGAGACCACACACTGGTACTGGCCCTCATCTGTGAAATTGACATTGAGCAGGTGGAGTACGGTGGTGTAGAGGAGGCGGTGATCCTGGTACCGAGCATAGTTCTGCACCTGAGCTTCATACAGCACCTCTCCGTCTTTGCGCCAGACGGTGCTCATAGGAGAATCGCTGAATTTGAAGAATGTAGGTAACCAAACAGTTGCTGGTCCCCACTGACTTTGATAGAAAAAAAATAAATACTATGCAAGTCACTGGGGACCAGCAACTGTTTGGTTACCCACATTCTTCAACATATCTTCTTTTGTGTTCAGCACAATAAATAAATTAATACAGGTTTGGGACAACATGAGTGAGTAAATACTAAATAATGACAGAATTTAAATTTTTGGGTGAACTATCCCTTTAATGTTAATAAAACAAAACACAAAGAGAAAAATCACTCAATGCTCTTGACTGAAGAACTTTAATGCAGTTCCTTTAATAAGAATAAATGTATAATTTATACAGTGAAGTGTATATAGGGTTTTATTTTTGTATTTGTTCATTCAATTTTTTGAATGCTGCTGCTAAATACACCTACTGTACCTGAAAAATAAAGCACTGTTTGTTTTATTTGTATATTATGTGTGTTTGTAATGGTATCTTTGTTCTTATTTTTTTAATAACAAAGATAAAATAATGACAAAGATTTTATCTTCGCCCACTTAGGCCTAAATATTTGCTATTCTTTTTTATTTTATTACCTTGTAAGGATTTGTTTTCAAAATAGGGAAATTAGTTTGCCTAACATTACTTCTATTAATATTAGTATTTATTATCCATTCATCAAGTGGTCTGGATTTTAAAAAAATGTAAAACTGTAAATAGAAATGTGACCTAAACCTTATCACAATTAAAGTGATTTAAAAAAAATTGTTTATTTTAATAACTAAAATAAACTGTTATTAAAACTAATATTTACATTTTAATAACATTTAAATAATATAATATTAAATAATAAAATAAGTATTTTTTTATGGTACCATTCATCTTATTCTACCTTGTACAATAGTTATTAAACTCTTTAATTTATGTAAGAAAACTGCCTAAACAAAAGCATAAAATGCTAATGTTATATAACACTAACATTAACATCATTTTCTACTTATGAAATGTGACAACAGAAATCATTCTCTGATTAAATGGCTAGTACAAAAACAAACAACCCATTGGCCAATCAAACCCTAAATAGCAACATGTGCACTTACAGTGTTTGCTTTGTGAATCTTCTTGTGAAGTTTCTGTTATTGTTATATTCTATTATTAGGTTACAAATCCGCTCCTCCATCAGTATCATGAACTGATATAAACAGAATAATTAAATTGCTGAGGTCGGCATCCCAGAGGGCTGCTATGTTTGTTCAACAGACAAGGAAAATTAAACTGACAGAGCTCTGAAAACAACCATGGAGAAATGAGGGTAAATAAGGGGAGGGAAAAAACAAATGGCAAACTGCTTATCAAAGCATTGGAGAGATCATAGCGCTTTAGCAATACGCCAATCCAAAATTCTTGCAGATGATCGCATAATCGACACTTCAAATGAACAATCTGACACCAGCAAACACGGTGTGAAATACAGCTGTACGCAGAGGTCAGCGAAAGATCACTTCTGGGTATGAAGACTTGCACAACTAAAACATGCTAAAATATTATGAACTATTAATAATGTGCTTCCATAGACATTAGAGAGTGCTCATTAAATTGTATTTCCAATTCACACACAAAGGATGAATCAACTATAACTGCGTTGTTTTTTTCTGTCAACAGATCATCCATCTAATTGCACTAATCTCCAAAAAATACGCTTTTGCCTTATAGAAAGAATTTTTTGAATAAGATCTATGACAGAAGAAAAAGCAGGACGAAATCTGTTTATGTAACATAATGTAACAATCAATTTGGATGAAGCACTAACCATTAACAGTGAGCTTGGCCAGAGTGGAGTAGTTGGACCCAAAATGGTTGGAGACCACACACTGGTACTGGCCCTCATCTGTGAAATTGACATTGAGCAGGTGGAGTACGGTGGTGTAGAGGAGGCGGTGATCCTGGTACCGAGCATAGTTCTGCACCTGAGCTTCATACAGCACCTCTCCGTCTTTGCGCCAGACGGTGCTCATAGGAGAATCGCTGCTACTGAACGCAGAACAGTTCAGAGTGACGTTGGTCCCGCGCAAGGCCACGGCGGTCTTGGGATGAGCGCTGATCTGGGATTTAGGGAAGTCATCTGTGAGTGAGACAATAAAGAGATCTCATTGCAAGAAAGAGCTTAGATTTAAAGTTTCATAAAATTGCTTTTTTATTGGCACAAGACACAAAACAGAGAAGGTCGCCTTGGACATTTTGTTATTGTAAGGTCACTCACTACAGACAAAATCCTCTGGTTTAATAGCAAGCACACTAGATCCTGCCAGGAAGGCAGGATAAGCACAGACGGCAGTGCAGGATTGCTGGAACTGACTGTCAATCAACCACTGGCCCAACCACTGCAGCTGACAGTCACACAGGAGACTGCTGGTGTTCAAATCACTGAGGAAGACAACAATACAAGCATTATTGAGAATACACCTGAACTACACTATTCTAATATACAAACACTGTCTGTACAGACAAAGATGCAACAAACATATATTATGTAAAATGCAAAGATACAGAAAATACATGAAATACATACAGTCTGTAGAAAGTAAAGAATGACTTACAGTGTTTTAGGTTTTAAATGAGTGAAAGCATCAGGATGAATAGACATGATGCCATTCTTACTCAGGTCCCTGCAGAACAAATTCAAAAAGATTACTTACAACAGAAAAACAAAACAAAAACTCTTTGTGTGCTGAATAATGGAATGGACTGGATTTTATTGTAGTCATATTGTCTTTACACAAATACAAATAAGAACAATATAACAGCATAACCTTATAAATCTATGAATCTATAACCTAGAGTATTTCATAGAGTCAGAGTTAAAAAGGAGTCTTTTCTGTTGTATTTTATAGTTTTGATGCTCAATTTCACTTGAATCAAGTAAACATTTAGCTCTTAGATGGAACTATGGAAGCCTATTTCTGCCTAAGAGTTAAACAAAAGGCTTTATCTCGCAATTGTGAATTTATTTCTTACAGAAGAATACGGAACAAAAGATCTGTTGCTTTGAATGTTGTGATATGACTTCATATCTCATAAACCCTTAGTATTTTGAAAACTTCATGTCTCATTTTTACTGGATGGAGTAATATAAAAACTCTTCCAGACATTATTATTTTATTTCTATATTTTTATGGAAGTCTGTTCCTGTCCTTGACTACAAAACAAACAGGTTGTGAAAGTTTATAATGTGGAATAAAGTCATTTTCTGAGTTATAATAGAGACATAAGGCTAAAAGAGAGACTCACAAATGCTCCAGCTCCATCAGACCCTCGAACGCTCTCTTAGTGATGGTCCTGATTTTATTATTCTGTAAAACTCTGGAAAACACACACATATGCGCATGTCAAGCCACACTTTACATCTCTGAGTCAGATCAAACAGCTCGTATCCATCAACAAAAACTTACAGCGAGTTCAGCCTCTTCAAACCCACAAACATGCCAACGAAGTCCTCGATGGCAAGAGATATTTCATTATTACGGATGTCCCTGGAACGAACAAACATCAAAAGAGACCCATCAGAATATTTTCAAGCTGCCGCTGTGTAGAACATGCTTTCGGTTATTAATCTAAAATGTCAAGAGCTTGTTTATTTGGGTGATTGTACATCTACAGAGACTTGAGTTTTAGGGCTCTAGGCAGCTCAGCGCCATTGTATGCTTTTCATGTATAATAGAAGGTACTGTATGGACAGGCTGGTATGTGGGAGTATTTTGAGCTTGTTTTCACGCACTGCTGACTGTAAAAGGCTGAAATCCCTTTTACAACTGTGCCAAAGGGACGTGGCGGAGGTTATGAGAAGTGGGCATGTTTGAATGTGCTCTTTTTCTGTAAGCTGAAATGAAACTAAACTAGAAGGATTCATATAGGGCTTAAACTACAGGGATAGACTATATCTGTTTGCAATTAGGGGCTCTTTTTATCTTACAGAGATAGAGCTCAGTGCTACTTCTATTTTTATCAAGATCATTTGGTAACACAAACACACCTGTTCTTTAACTGAGTGCAAATACAGGCATGTTTGAATATAAGAAAAAAAAATACAGAAAAATCAGTACCGTATGCCATCATTTACCAGCAAAACTGTTATAACTATTACTTGCTATAACTCTAATACTTCCACCTATTACTGCAACTTAAGAAACATGTAATATTTATAATTTTATTGTGAAATAAAAAATATATTATATAAATAAATATAATTAAAATATTTTTTGACAACACTTATATGTTGCTTATATATATATATATATACTTTTTTTTTTTTTGTAGTGGGATGAGTGAAAATATTGGCAGGGCAAGTTAAATTCTGAATTACTGTCCTGACTGGCACAGCAGAAAAAAATGCATTTTATACATAAACTTAAGGCTTTTTATATAGTGCTACCAAAAAAATTATCTGCATAAAATGAGAGACAGAAGGGAAATGTTGATTATCTTACAATGTGCGGACGTTAGCCAGGCTGCTGAACACTCCTTCTCCCAGGTGTGAGACTTGATTGTCACCCAAGTTGAGACTCTGCAGGAGACTGAGACCAGAAAACACCCAATCCTCCAGACGACTCAAGTGATTGAAGGACAAATCCCTGGAATCAAAACACACACATACGCATTACCTGAGAGCTAACAATCAAATACACCTCATCAAACACCTCAAGAAAAAAACAAAGACAGATCATCCATTTCTAGAAAAAAACGAAAAATTTCACAGTATTGTATATAGGATTAAACGTTAAGGTCAGGGCCAAAGTCACTCACAGCTCCTCCAGGCGATGGCAAAACTCCCAGGCATCGGCTCGGATGAGTCCAATATTGTTCTGATTTACCTGCAGAATCCTGAGCATGTGCAGGCCATACAACCAGCCCTTATTCAGCTCTGTCAGATTATTATACTCCAACTCTCTGGCAGAGAACAGAGCACACGTCACCCATAAATCGCTACTTTGATTCATGTGAAATAGAAACTTAAATTATACATTTAAAAAGGGGGAGGGGGGGGGTGTATTATAATAATCTCCAGGTTCAGATATATGGTTTTAAATAGAAAAATCATTAAAAAAATACTACTAAAGCCAAGTCTTATTTAAAGGTAGATATGTGGGGGCGTGTTAGAACGAGCCGTTTTAGGGGGGTGTGGCAGAGTCTTAACTTTTATAAAGAATATCTCTTTGGTTTTGAGACTTTAGTCTTGGCAACTTCAGGGATCTTATCTATGCACAATCAGCTTGTAACACTCCAAAGAGAAAGGAAAACTTGAAATCGCATCATATGACCCCTTTAAAGTCGAGTGATATAGCCCAAAAAATTTAACAAAATAAAAATAATAACAATAATACTAATAAAATGAATAAATGATTGTCCAGCCTTTTTGGCAAAATTACAATCTTAGATATATATATATATATATATAAATTGCTCTAAGATGATGATTTTCTCCCCCAGAGGAACCACCACTTTACACATTTTTGCCACATTGCTTAATGCAAGCAGTAAATTATTGTAAAAATGTCTTTAAAATAATTAAAATGTTTTTTTGTTTTTGGAAAACAGCAATTTTTAGCTACATATATTTCCTATTTAAACATTTTAAATGATCTACTGAAACCCTGGAAGCAATGACTCACAGTTCCTCCATGTTTTCCAAACCAAAGAGAGCTCCATCCATCAGCTTTGTGATGCCGTTGCGCTGCATCTTTAATGATTTAAGAGCCTTCAGTTCTTTGAAAATGAGACTTTCCACGACACGAATCCTGTTGCGCCTCAACTCTCTGAAAAGTGACAAAACATGAAGAGGGGCACATTACAATGAGAAAATCCAAACTACTGTCCTAACCACCGGAGAGAGACAAGACAACAAGGGAAATGAACTCCACACTTGATAATATCAGGTGTATTTAGCACGCAGTAATCCTGTCAGACACAATCTAATTGAGCACTGCAATAACATCCTATTCATTAGCCATAAATACGCACAAGACTTGGAGCTGAGAGAGGGTGAAGACTTTATCAGGCAGCACAGAGAGTCTGTTCTGGTTTATCTTCAACACCAGAAGGGAGCTGATGTTTCCGAAACAACCGGGCTCCAAGGAACTTATCTTGTTTTTGCTCAGGTTGCTGTCGTGATGGAGAGAGGAAACAGACAAATATCCGTGAGCCCCAAAAGTAATCAGAAACACCAAGAAAAACATCCATTATTCAATGACAAAAAGAGCAAAGCAACAATTAATATTTAACTCAAGGGAAAAGTATAACTTCTTCAGAAATCTCTCTTAATCTACCTAGAATTTGAACAGTCTTATGAAAGTGCACAATTCAGACAAGCCCGAGTACAAAAACTCACAGATATTTCAGCTGCATGGGAGGGAATGATCCGGCCTTAAGCTCAGATATAGAATTAGAGCTCAAATCTAGACTTTCCAGAGATGAATATGGCAACAGCTGCTCCGCCACGACTTCTGAGATTCGGTTATGAACACTGAAAATTAACAGCAGATCGTTATAGTACCATATCAACATACATGATTTACTCTTAATGAGAAGTAAAATAGTAAACAATCATGTAATCCACATGAACACTTCAGTCAACTACGTAACACTACATAAGCAACTGGAGCAATTTCAGCAGCTATAAGCAGCAGTGAAGCCTGAAAAAGAATGAAACGCAGAGGGAAACTTACAGTGACAGCACTGTGATGTTGGATGAGACATCTCCAAGAAAAGGCACCGCTGTAAGTTCATTCTGATTCATAGACCTAAATTCACAGAGAAAATATATTAAAACCTGAAAAAGAAGTCTGAAAAAAGAAACAACTTTACAGACCAATACAGTTTATTATAAACCCAAAAACTGAGGAAAATGACTAAAGGAATAGCAAAAGGCTTATCTAGTTGCACTCACTTACAAAAAAAAAAAAATGGTAGCAAGTGCATAACCCAATTTTTAAGACTGGAGGAGCAAGTGTCAAGTCTATCATTTGTACCGTTAGATCTGGTAAAAAGACTCACACTACTGTATATTTAAAAACAGATTTTAAAACAAAGCAAAGAAACTAAACTAGAAATAGTATATAATTTAAAGTTGTTCATACGTTTACTTTAAAAGATTTCACAGGGAAAAAAACACCGCTGCACAACAACATTGGTGTACATTTTAGAAATATACTAAAAGGTCTCTGACTTGCTAAAAAATGTATGTTCATCAATGAGAGGACAGAAGGCAAGTGGAAGAGTTTTTTCAGCAAAGTTTTGATCATGTTGGTAATTTAGAGACCTTAGAAATTCATGTATCAAACAGTAGGCTGTAGAGGGTCTGCTCCAATCAGTGCAAGATACTTTCTAGTTACTAAAAAACGATTTATTTACAGTATAAATAAATAAATATTACGCTATTTTAGAGGGAATTTTTTTTTATTTCTACAAGGAATCATTTGACATTTCAAGGTAATGCCAAAACAAAACATTTCATAAATAGTAACTAGAATTGCACCAAACTAACAAATGTGAACTAATCAGCTGGCAGTTGTGCGTCAGTATTGTGCACATGTGCAGACCCTGCAAAGTGCTGGAGGCTGATCACCAGAGCATGTAAACATCTTCTCTATTACTTACGCATGGGTGATCCAGGCTGGAGCTTCCAGAGCTGCAGCAGTCAGTCTCTTCCTATTGCAATCTAGCAATTGTGCTGCACCTGGACCACCAGAACACGTACAGGGAGAAGGGCAAGTGTCCAGGCCCGCGACACTCACTATGAACAGGAACAGGGCCTGGGGGATGGGCCAGCCCTCCGCCATTTTGAGCTTCTTGAGCGCAAATGATCAGTCCAAATTATGACATTAATGAGACACAGAGACTAATCTGTGTTTTAAAATATAAACATGATTTCATATGCATCCGAATAAAGTTTAAAAACATTGCAAAGCTCTGGTGAAATCAATCCGGAGCCATCACTTGGCTCTCTCAGTTCGTCCCTTCGAAATTCCCTTCTTCTTCCGCCTTGCAATCTCTGCAGCTTCAAGAATTCCCAAACGGAGCGTCAAACAAGCTTCAAGACGCGGAAATATAGTTTAGGTATTCCGAAAGATTTCATGTCCTATATAAAATTGTTTGTTTACACTTGAGAGAAAAATAGAATATAACTCAAATCGCCTTTCCAAACATTGTTCCTCGACTTTTTTCCCAAGGAAAAACAAAAGCGCCTTCTTCCGTTGACACGTGATCCACCCCTCTGTCACGTGCTGATAGAGGCCTCGTATCATTGGCCAGTCGACTAATCCGTCAAACTTGACTTTTTTCACTGTTTGTTATAAATGTTTTATGAAAGTTATATTTTAAAGTGTATATTATGACAGCTTTTCAATTTTATCAAGTAGCTAGATTTTTTTTTATTTTGAGCTTGTTCCCTACCCAAAACATTAACCCCTGTAATACATTTATTTAAAGGGATCAAACTCTGCTTTGCATTCTATAAAAATGTAAATAAATCATATTTTGAGTTCGTTAAATATATCTGTTTGAACAGGAATTTTGCTTTGCACAGAACTGTCATCATTATCTTTCAGCCTGACACAATGGTCATCTTCATGATCTGATTAAAAAATAAATACAAATCTGAAGATGTAATGTTATATTTCTCAAACTAAATAATTTTAAACAACAGTGCATGTGACTGTTTGCTTTCCAAGAGTGGTTCCCACAGCAACATAGTTTCAAATGTGAAGTTATGCAAAAGACTTATTGATGTGTAAGACTGAAATGATCTAACTCGTATGTGCTAAGGGCCAGTTCTCTCACTACACTCTCAAAGTAACTCAAAGTATAAATTAGACACTATAGTGAGATGAGACATTTTAAACTAGGCCAGCATGTTGACATCAGTAATATATTGTTGTGCCCAATGATATAACAACAAAATTATCTAAGATCCATTTAGCATATACATTTACTATGATCGTTGTATTGTATTTAGAATATTACAGCTGTTGCATTATATTGTGTAACACGCTATATTACATTTACTGGTCAATATGAAAGCAGCTGCATTAAAAAATAATCAAATAAGCATGAAATAAAAATGATAAAAGACATTTTTAGCTGAAGCATGTTTTAAATTAGCTTCCATAGTGTAAAAAACAGACTCATTTACACATTTTCATACAATATGCTTGCAGAAATGAAGCCTGCATGGTAAACTTGTCATACCAGATTTGCCCAGGCAGGTTAATGTTGTATGGTTATTGATGCAGATAATAAAAGAGTTTGTTTGTAAGAGAGAGAGAGAGAGAGAGGG
>NW_015646846.1:2503189-2597777 GCF_001515625.1 Sinocyclocheilus rhinocerous | reverse complement strand
AGAATATACGGTCTGTACAGTATAAAAACCATTACGCCTATGGGATGTCCCCACTTTTCACAAAAACAAACCTGTCTGTGTGTGTGTGTGTGTGTGTGTGTGTGTGTGTGTGTGAAAAATATATTATTTAAAAGATTATTTGCTGAAGTAAAGAAAACCAAATGATGAGGCCTCATAAATGGTGTCTTGGTAAAGGTATAAGAGACATATGAGGTCCAATAAAAAAACATCTTTGTAAACCATGTCTACATTTTTACTGAGCTACTCAATAATTCTTTAGGCATTGTTAGTCAATAACTGCATTGCTTAATCTGATTTTCTAGGGAAATTCTTGAAATATGTAGCTTTGAGCAAGTTTTTGGACAGGTGAGAACTTGTCTTTTCTCTCCTGCTGCATCATCCACCCCTATTTCTCAGGGGAGAAAACAGGTTATTTGAGACCTTTAGACGTGGAAGTCTTCAACAATGGATGTGCCGGAGCAAACACGGTCAGTCAGCTTACCTCGGAGTCTCCGAAAAAGAGAAAAGTGGTCAGACATGACAAACATGTTTCAGCGGACCTGTCGACTGGAAATCAATGTACCCACACAAATTGTGCATGTCGTTGGTACGGAACTTAAGGTGATTGTAGACAGGTAATGTGACAATATTATAATCCACTGTTTTCCTTCACTGTGTTCTTAAAAAAATTTGCACGTTGCATGAATTGAGGAACTGTATAGCAGTAGCCAAGCCCACATTATAAATACATTGGAGCTGTTTTTAGCATAAAAGATACAAATTGTGTGCTAACTGTAAACATTAAATGCATTTTTTTAATTAAAAGACTTTAATTATCATTTTCATATCATATTCATGGGAACAAAGCGCCTATAGTAACTTTAAAAGTAACCCTCAACTGTGTTTCAAATGTTTGATTAACTTATCTTTGCATTAAATTGAAATGAAAATAATATTAGAGTATGTTTCATTTATTTATGTACTTATTTATTGCAAGCCTTGTGTGAAAACTGAACAATGAAAAAAATATTTGACTACATTTTGTCATGATACTAAGAATTCTAAAAACAAAAACTGCAAAGATCAGCGCTAATTAATATTAGTCTAACTTAAATGTTAAGTAAATACTAAAAAAGATCATGAAAAAAAAAGATCATGGGTAATGATGGATATTACAAAAACATTTGTGCAATATTAACTCCACTGTAAACAGACTATAAAATGTTGCTTCTAGACGACAAACCAATAAGCTTAGCATTTAAATCCTCCATAGCACAGAAATAATTTAAATGGCTCTAAATGTAATAAAATTAAGTGTACTCACTAACAAATCTGAATTATATTTTGAATGAGTGAAAAATAATGGCTTGACTGAAGGCAGTTCTTCAGAACAAAATATGTGCAGCCTCCACACGGTGCACCATGACAGAAAAAGATATAAAAAATCACAAATAAATAGCTTTTTATTGGTTTATTCAAAGCCATCCCCTTGCCAACAATTTACTGTCATCGTATTTGCATCATGTGCTTCCAAATTGAAGAAAACGGTTTGTTATCCTGAGGCAACACGCCGGTGCAATACTGGGACAAATGAGTTCAGTCGCGCTGGCGTTAACAGCGCCCTCTAGCGTCAGTCGCTATGCGGCATACTGAGGGCGTTTCCAGTCAGCTGAAGTCTTCCCAGTTCCCTAGACATCCATCCACCTGCATTCGGTCAACCAATAGGCTTTCTGGCACGGTGACATCTCAAGTACATAAAGGGTTAAACGAAATTGTCAAAGTCACTTTGAAAGGAAGACGCATCTTTGCAAATCATGGTGCCCCGACGATCATTTACAATTGACACCGAGAAAACGACAAGGACGACATATGTGCTCGGAACGGAGTTGACGGTGAATTTAAACAGGTGGGCGAATGTATTTTTCATGCATTATGTGAATGGACTCGTATGAATATTAGAACGTCGTTTTAAAGGGGCAACCACACGGGATGCGTTCTTGCGTTTGTAAACAGCACGACGGAGCTCAAGGGAATTAAACACAGCGGTCTATTTTAATAGCGCGAAAGACATATTTAAAGGGACAGTTCGCCCAAAATCGAAAGTCCCTTTATCATTTACTCGCACTGTTGTTGTTGTTTCAAAACCCGTTTGACTTTATTTCTTCCGTGGAGAACAAAAGGATACGTTAGAGAGTGTTTGTTTGGATCTGACAGACGCAGTCTCTATTCGCTTTCGTTGCATATGAGTGAATGGTGACCAAAACTGTCAGTCGCCAACATTATTATATAAAACATAAATAAAATGTATGTTTACATGCTACAAACGTGCATTCCTGCTAGTTGTCTAATAGGAATTATTTTTTTCAACATTGTTTGTGATCAATGTGAAATTGACTCAGAAACTCAGTTACTATACAAGTAACAAGTTCTAAAAAAAATCAAGCAAATGGTTAAAGCATGTTACTGTCTGACAACTGAGTTTAATTTAGATCAAAGGAATCTATTTAAGGAATTTAAATAGAAAATAAAAGGATTCATTTCAAAATTACTATTATTATTTTGACAAGCACATCATTACAGACTCTGGGAACCCAAACAGTCGGTCTAAACACAATGTCACTAAAAAAGGATGCATGTATACACACCAGACCAACAATTGAAATATAACACAGATGATATGAATTTAATACAGTTTTGCTAACATGGTTTATAGCTAAAATGGTCTATTGTTTTATTGTTTGTAAAGTTTCTAAACTATTCATTGCCAACATCATTCTGGAATGAACTGCGTTTTCAATATTTGCAAATATCGATCTGTTTGTCATAATTGATCTGTTTGTTCTGCATATTTGCTGGGAGAATTCAGGGGGCATTGATGATTGAAGAATTTCTTCTTTCAGTTCCAATTCCAAAGGCGGATGAATGCACTTGTTGTGCTGCTACATTATTTAAATTCATCACTGAACTCCGTCTCAATGCTTCTGTTTATAAAAGCCATTGTCGGCTATTGTCTTTGATAGCTTTCCAAACCTCCTAATAGCTCTTTTCTTTAGGTTTTTAAAAGACCTTTTTGTTTTTATCAGCCCATACTGAAATAGACAATCCCCCAGCAACATCATCATGACTAGCGCCTGTTGTCTTAGAAGATATAATTGAATCCTATATCTGTTATAAATAACCCACTATCTAATGCAGTAATTATTACATTTGGGTTGGTGACATGTCATGTTCCAGAGTGTCATCAGTGGTGTGACATGCTTGAGCTAATCATTTAAATCCATTTTAAATTACTTTTTTAAAATTCATGTCAGAAAATGTTGGTCCTCATGGTTTAAAAGTTAGATTTTTTTTTTATTCTCAGTTTATATGTGGATTTTACTTGACATGGTATATTACTAAATGGTCTTTAAGTGTTGTCCACAGGTTATGAGTCAGCTCCTTTTTCCCATCATATTTGCCAGTAAATCAAAAACTTTGTCATAATGATATCATCCCTTCAAGAAGAGATTTCTTCATACAGAATTTCCTTTTTAACATCAGCATTACATTCTCTTTCTAAGAACCACATTGTAGATTCACAACCTTAAGCATAAAGCTGCCAAACCAAACTCTCAGCTTTGTTACCTTTGGGTTTGCAATTTACAATTTAAAAGAACTGTTTTCTATTTTAATATATTTTAGTAAATTTTTATTCCTGTGGTGGCAAAGCTGAGTTTTCAGCATTATTACTTTAGTCTTCATTGTCACATGATCCTTCAGAAATCATTCTAATACGCTGTACTATTATAATCAATGTTGAAATCTGATGTACTGCTTAATACTTTTTGTGAAAAAGAAAGGTCATATGAAAAGCATTTACTTAAAATATATCTTTTGTAACATAAAAATGTCTTTACTGTCACTTTTGATCAGTTTAATGTATCCCTGCTGAATAAAAGTATTAAAAAAAAATGGCTGACCCCATATATTTCAAAGATTGTGTATATTTAAAATAATCAATTTGGTTTGAAATGGTACAATACAGTTCCTTTGGGCAATATCCTGCAGTGAAATAGATGAATTCATAAAGTGTCTGTGTATGTATGTGTTCTCTACAGGTGTGCCCCACCGCAGTCCAAATTCTTCTCGATAAAATGCAGCCCAAACGTGCATTACAAGATCACTCCCCAAGCCAAGGACAGGAACGCCGTTCCGTACCCTCTCACCCCAAACTCGGTCCTTATCGTAACCATGGACGCAGTCAGCAAGACCGCAAATGACAGCAAGGTACCTACAGCACATCCAATCACCTTTGTCCTCCATTAAGAGCAAACACAGAAAGAATCTGTGGAATTTTCCGCATTTGGAGGAAAATTCTGTGGAACGGATTTAAACAAGATAAAATTTTTGAAACCGAGCCAGAAATACTAGACTCTAGTATCTGAAAGCATCAAACTAGCACAGATATTTAAAAGGAGGATGTGATGGGGGAGTTTTCTGTGGATTGCTGTGTGGGCAGATTCCACTTGGGTACGTTTCTCGATGTATGACCAACCTTTAGCACTAAAGCAGATAATAGTCCTTTAGAAAATAAACAGAACTGAAAGAAATCGACAGCTGCGGACAGGAAACCGCTTGTCTCGTCAGTCTAGTTACTCTGATGCACACGCTGTGGTTAACCCTGTTACTAGTCTATGCAGGAAACTACGTCTATTAGGTTTATGTGTCGACATGATCTCACGTCACTTTCACAGCACTGTCTAGCACTGACAGCTTGAAATCTAGATAAATGAAATACATTTTGTATGCAATCATTACAGTACAGTGATGAATCACTCTAGTAATAAAAAAAAAGGCACAATAATTGTCACAATGATCCACCTAATGCTTGTTTCCATCTGATCGGTTTCAGTTATCTGTGAGGTACTATGGAGAGAAAACGGAGGCTCTCGGGGATGCCCTGCTGCATCTAACAGCTGTTGGTACGGCTCTGATGTTTTAATTTTGAGACATACGCCTGTGTTTATGAATAATGCTTATGTAAACCGTGTCTGTGCTGTCACTGTAAACATTTTCATGCTGGTGGGACTGTGAAGGAACAAGCAAGCCTCATGATGTCTCTGTTCTGTTGCAGAGATATCTCTGGACGTAGATGCTGACCGAGACGGCGTTGTTGAGAAAAACAATCCAAACAAGGTGAGCTTTGTTTGCTGGTAGTCTTGCGATCTGTTCAATATCATCATTATTGGGGAGATTTGTTTTTGGCTCATTGCTGCAGGCTTGGAGATGGTGCTGAAAGGTCTGATCAAATTAATAAGTTTAGATTAATTAAAGGGGTCATATGATGCGATTTCAATTTTTATTTCTCTTTGGAGTGTTACAAACTCTTGGTGCATAAAGAAGATCTGTAAAGTTGCAAAGACTAAAGTCTCAAATCCAAAGAGATA
Organism: Sinocyclocheilus rhinocerous; assembly: GCF_001515625.1. Taxonomy (NCBI): domain Eukaryota; kingdom Metazoa; phylum Chordata; class Actinopteri; order Cypriniformes; family Cyprinidae; genus Sinocyclocheilus; species Sinocyclocheilus rhinocerous. The sequence goes on along the minus strand of NW_015646846.1, from coordinate 2,592,351 downwards.
TTCTTTATAAAAGTTAAGAATCAACCACGCCTACCTAAAACGGCTCGTTCTAACACGCCCCCACATGTCTACCTCACTATCTGGGAAGATTTGCATAACGCCGCCCAAATGTTCAAGCAAAGAAAGAAGGCTAACTTTTATTCTCGCTGTTGCGCCGCTGCCATGTTGTGGAGTCGCTGTGCGTTTCGTTGTGAAAGCGAAACTAATTTATTTGGCCTTCCAAAAGAGGACAGGACTAGAAATCAGTGGTTAAGTTGTATTTACAACACTGTTACAGAACAGTTCAAACCAAATATTCAGATGTGAGCAACACATTTTACGGAGGACGAGGACTGTTTCCTGGGAGAGTAGCCTACAATTAACATTTCCGTCACACGCTTGAGGAATTCGGCCAATCACAACGCACTGGATAGCTGGCCAATCACAGCACACCTAGCTTTTTCAGACCGATGAGCTTTGTAAAAATCGACGCGTTTCAGAAAGGCGGGGCATAGAGGAGAAACAATAATGTACAGTATTCATGAACCTTAAACCGCATAAACACATTTCATAACACCAAATACACAAAATAATGTTCCTTTTAGCAGCATCATATGAGCCCTTTAAGAAATTAATTTACATGAATTAGAAGTCTTAGAGATGATGTGTTCAGTGTTCAATTTGTTTGCATTTTAAAGGTATGGTTTACTCAAATGAAAATTCTGTCCTTTACAGTGACCCTCATCAAAGAAGATATTTTGAAAAATGTCTTAGTGTTTTCTTTTTTTTGTCAATACAATCAAAGTCAATAGGGTATGGAAGCCCGTGTCTGCTGCGGAATAAAAAATTGTGACTTTATTTTTCTTTCTTGTATGTCTGAGTAATATCTCAGTTGACTTTTTTTCAGAAGAAACATCAGAATTGTGAGATATAAACTTGCAATTGCAAGAAAAAAAGTTTTAAATATTTTTTATTCTGTGGAGGAAACAAAAAATTTAATTGTGAGATGTAAACTCAGAATTCTGTGGGGGAAAAATCTCAGAATTGCAAGTAAAAAGGCAGATTGAGAAATATAACTCAGAATTGCAACAAAAAACTCAGAATTCTCATTTTATATAAACTTTTTTTCTCAGAATTCTGGGTTTACAATTTTCAGAATTGTGAGAAACAAAGTCTGAATTGTGAAATAAAAAGTTGCAATTAAATTTTTTTTTGACGTTGGTCATTGTTTGCTCATAACTGCAGATTTATGCTACAGGCTCTGTGTAGAGTTGTACAGTAAGAAAGTTATTTCCCTTAACCAGGAAATTAACATTCTTAGAATTGACAGACAGTTGACCCTGAGAGGTCAAGTAAATATCTACAGCGGATCTAAATATTTATAATTAATTATAACTAGTTATGATTAATTATTCATATTTCCCCATGAGCTGATTCGCTACACTGTGGCGGAAACAGGCTCCCATAATAGGGTCCAAAGTTTTTTGAACCCCATTGCCTTTCAAAGTATCTTCTTCTGTGTTCCAACAGCATAGTGCTATTGTAGATACTGAAGACTTTATTTGAAGAATGTGTGATGGTATTGGATTTTGGCTCTAGGGATCGTGGAAGTGGGGTCCTAATGGCTATGGTGCAATTCTGCTGGTCAACTGTGACTCTGAGTCCACATACAAGAAGACACTGGACAGTGAGGTTGATGAGATCAGTAAAGTCTCGGGTGAGTCTGGGCAGGTCTGGTGTCAGATATGGGAACGCCGCAGACGATTGTTAAGTGTAAACAGACTTTGTACTAAAGCCCGGTGTGTTGTGTACTTACCATTTTTAAGCACCGTAGGCAAGCAAAATCATGCTTCCTTGTTATTCATTAATTATTAATCCTGTTTGGACAGAATACATTGCAAGTCCAGTAAAACTTTTTTTTACCTTTTAAATTTAAATCAAATTGGTTTATTCAGTACTAATAAATATCCATAGAAAATAGATCCATAAAAAAATTAAATTAAATGTACAATTTCGCCCAATTATGTATTTTTCGGTGCATATTAAACTGTTAGCTTAGTTAACATCTGACTCTACTCCTCAAATGCCATGCTGTGGAAAGGAAGTGAGAATTATCAAAATGTTTTTTGATGGCAGATTTGCAGGACATGTCCAAGATGATCCTGCGCACCAACGGCCCAGCTGAACTTCCTGAAGGCTATAAACTGACCATGCACATCTCACAGACCACTTCAGAGAACGTGAGAGTCTTTAGACCTCGGACAAATGTACAGAAAGACAATGTGTGGAGTGAGTGAATAATATAATATTTTATAATATACAAAAAATGTTTTCAATGTGTTTTTTTTTTTTTTTTTTTTTTTTTAACTTTTTGGAGCTTGTATAGCAGGGATCCTCAAATCTGGCCCACGAAATCCACTTCCCTGCAGAGTTTAGCTCTAACCCTAATCAAACACACCTGAGCATGCTAATCAATGTCTTCAGGATCATTAGAAAATCACAGGTAGGTGAGTTTGATCAGGGTTGGAGCTAAACTCTGCAGCGCATTGGCCCTCCAGGGCAAGATTTGAGGAACCCTGTTGCAGAGTTTCCTATGAACTTGAACATTTTGTAACCTGTCTTAGTTATTAGTTATTTCATTTAAATTTAGATATATGTAGATACACACACACACACACACACACACACACACTAGAAGCAAAAACTGATGCATTATAAAGGAACATCAGTACTTTACTGAATGGGTCCTCTTTCTTTCTTACCAGAGCATAAACTCCTGAAGTTGTTCCTGAAAGATTATATCATGGTGGTGGGAACGGACATGCTGACACAGAAAGTGCCCTATCTAGGAGGCAAAACTGAACTGGAATTCTTTGTAGAGGGTCTTCATTTCCCTGATAAAGACTTTGATGGGCTCATCACCATCAACCTCAGTCTACTAGAGCCCTGTGGCAAGGTTAGTCTGATCTGATCTCTCATGCAACCTGGAGGACATACAACATTCCGTTCTTTTACTTACTGCAAGAACTGCTCCAGTCTTGTAATAAAAGTTACACTACAACACTCTTCTATAAAATGACTAAAATGAATAAAATAAGTTTTTTGGGGTAATATTCTCTTATAACCTCTAAATACTAATTGCATTTGTTGTTATTATTTTCTTAAAGGATTTCCCTGAAACTCCAGTCTTTACAGATAAAGTGGTATTTCATGTTTCTCCCTGGATCATGACCCCAAACACGCTCAAACCTGTGGAGGTGTATGTGTGCAGGTGATTCAGTCCAAGCTTCTGTTTAACCCTTCATATATCATATAACAAATAATGCCATTTCCAGAAATAAATACAGATATTTCCAAGTATTTTTGCTACTCACTCTTTCAGTCATGGGGAATACTGACTGTTTTGTCTTTCTTGCAGCACAAATGATAACTACTCGTTCCTGAAGAGCATAAAGAACCTGGTGGAAAAGTGTGGCTACAAACTGAAAATATGTCATGAGTACATGAACCGAGGTGACCGCTGGATGCAGGTCAGTGAAATCTGCATAGGATGATGTATTGTAAACTAGACAAGCATGTCAGGTGACTGTCATATGAGATGAGTAATTCCTACTGACTCTCTTTCCACAGGATGAGCTTGAGTTTGGCTACATTGACTCTCCCCATCATCAGTTCCCTGTTGTACTGGACTCTCCTCGTGATGGAGATCTTCAGGATTTCCCCTACGAGTCCATTCTGGTGAGTGAGACGGATAAATGCTCAAAGAAAAAATTCACCCAAAATGCTCATGTTATTCCAAACCAACATTGGCATCAAATTCCGAGCATGTACTAATCTAAAGATTGTGTCACAGGGGCCAGACTTCGGGTACGTGACACGGCATGCTTTGAATGAGGAAGTGAGCAGTCTGGACTCCTTTGGTAACCTGGAAGTTAGTCCACCAGTCACAGTGAACGGGAAAAGTTACCCACTTGGCAGAATCATCATTGGAGTGGCGTTCCCTACGTAAGCAGCACAACTCTACCCTCCTAACAGTAACCACTACTAAAACATTGACGTCGTTATTTACTCGACTTCATATTGTTCCAAACAAGATATATGTTGATTCGAATAAACAAACTATTACCTGAAAGAATAATTCATCAAGAATATTTGCATTTAATTTGAAGTGCAACACGTGGCCGCAACATGACCCAAGTTGTCCAGGACTTCCTGTGGGCACAGAAGGTTCAAGAGCCAATAGCGCTGTACTCTGATTGGCTGGTTGTGGGTCATGTGGATGAGTTCATGACCTTTGTTCCAGCCCCTGACCGAAAGGTAAACCGATACGCTCAGAATACTACAATACACTACCAGTCAAAAGATTGTAATAATTAAGACTTTATGCTCACCAAGGCTGCATTTAATCAAAAATACATTAAAAACTGTACATTTTTAAATGCCAGTACTTTATTCTGAACATAGCCAGTTTTTGGTTAAATACCCAAAACAATGCTAACTGTAATGGTTGGATTGTTCAGAAATTCAGGTTGCTGCTGGCTAGCCCTGACGCCGGATACAAAGTTTTCAAAAGCTTGCAAAACAACGGACATGGAAAAGCAGAATGTTTCCGGGTAAACACTCACCAATTTTCTGTTTCAAAAAAGTTTACGGTCCACCACAGCTAACAGTTTTGCCTGAACAGGTTTGCCAGAGGCCATCTCTGTAAATGAGATCCTGAGCGACAAAAAGCTACAGGCTGAAAACGGATACGTGCAGGTCAGGGAAATACACAACATTCACAAATACCGCTTTAACACATGGCATTAAGATGCGCTTTGTGTCCAAACAGTACCTAGATGTATTTGTAGGCAGATTTGACAGATGATGGGAGAGAATAATGCTGGCATCTTCTAATCTTTCACTCAGAACTGTATTGACTGGAACAGGGACGTGCTGAAGAAAGAGCTGGGGTTGGATGATGAGGACATCATTGATTTGCCCATCCTGTTTAAAGTGTTAGAAGAGAAAACGGACCCCAGGGCTGTGGCTTACTATCCCGACATGGTACAGCACATTACATTTTAAAACAAATGTTTTGTATTCCAATACATTTTAAAATATAATTTATTCCTCTTATGCAAAGCTGAATTTTCAGCATCATTTCTCCAGTCTTCAGTGTCACATGATCCTTCAGAAATCATTCTAATTTGCTGCTCAAGAAACATTAATCTTGAAACCAGTGCATAGCTTAATGTAAAGTATCATTAACCTATCCTACCAAATACCCATTCATATTCTACAATCATGAATATTAAGCTACTTGAGGAATCTGCTATTATAGTTTTCCCATTACATTGACCTTTGTTTTGATGCATTACCTGTATTTACCCTCAGGTGAACATGATCGTGTTGGGGGATCAGCTGGGCATCCCAAAACCGTTTGGGCCGAAGGTGAATGGCAGGTGTGCTCTGGAGACAGAGGTGTGTTCTCTTCTGGAGCCTCTGGGCCTCAAATGTACCTTCATTGATGACTTGGCCCCGTACCACAAACTGCTGGGTGAAGTTCACTGCGGTTCCAACGTTCTTCGAGAGCCGTCCCCTTTTAAATGGTGGAACCTAGAGCTGTGAGAGAGAGAGACTAGACTTGTCAAGTGCCTATTAAGTCTAGAAATAAGCAATTCATAGAGCAAAATACTAATTGGATAATTCATCTAAAAATGGAAACTCTCTCATGATTTACTCACCCTCATGTTGTTCAAGCAGCTCTTTTCCATATAATGATAAAGTGCTGTCAAGCTCCCAAAAAACGTGAAAGAATGCTAAATCCCCAAAAATCATTCATATCACTATGCAGTGTGTTCTGAATTCATATAACAGCTTTCCATGAGGGACAGACAGAAATGTAAGTGCCTATTTTTTGATGAAACCCTTTTGTTGCACCCGCACATTGAGCTTTGAGAGCTGCTGATTTTCAGTAAATGCAACTTGAAGAAGAGAGCAAATCGTGCACTTATGAAACAACATGAGTGTGAGGAGACAACAGTTTTTAGTACTTTGTAAAATTCTTATAACTTTCCTCTGATAACCAGGCCTTGTTTTAGCAGTATAGTTCCTCCTCAGGCTGCTGTGGTGCTGCTTCAGGATTTCTAAAAAAAAAAATTAAGGGCTTACAATTATACATAATGCTTTGAAAAGTGGTTTAAAATAATGTTAACCATTTAGAGACCTGTTGTTTATCTTTTCTAACAACAAAAGTAAAAAAAGTTCACAAAGTCTGTACTGGGTTTTTATAACTATGAATGTTCATTCTGTGTTGCCTTACTAATAATGACTAAGAATTTGATTTGAGAACTGAGAATTGGTGATTTACTGTCTTGGGTGTACATTTTTTTCCATAATGTACATTACAGCAATAAATAAACATTTCATGACCCCTCTGATCTTTATTAAACACAATTTCTTTTGTTTTATTACAAAAAAAGAAGAAAATGTCTTATTTACAGTTAAACATTTCATAAAGTAGCATAATAAGCACTTGTAAAGGAGAACAATCACTTGCAGAAAGCAGTCGGTGTTTGTTTGGAATGAGTTTGTGCTTAATGGCTCTAACATGTGCAAATGCATTATGTACAGTTCGACCAATCAGGAGAGACTTAGGGCTCTGACACAGCGGACGTATGGCTTCAGCCAACCAAAAATAGTTTTCCCTTTTCCATGAACTGTTTTAAAAGGATCACCCCTGAAAGCACCCAAACAGCATTATTTATAAGCATAAATCTCCCAGAAAATTTTACCGTACCTCTTCAAACAAGAAGCAAATTGGGATATTAGTCTTACAAAAGAAGTACCAAGGTATTTTCATGTTTCTGGACATGAAACTGGTAATGCCATGTTTCTTCTATAATGGTAATACCATGGTATTCTTTGAAATATGCATCATAAACAGTAAATACCATAGTATATTAAGGAGCTGTAAAGTGACAAATGTTTTTGTAAACAACATGAATTGCAAATGTTTCATTTTATGAGAGTAGATTAGCTCTAAGTCATTAGCTGAAAAAAAGCCTGTATCCCATATATCAATGAGATGAATGGTAATGCTAACGGATAGCATTAACACCATAGTACTATATTTAAAAACTAAATTTATTATATGATCTAAAATGGGCAGTTTTGTTCGCCAAAAAACATGAATAAAACGTGCATTTGTGTTTGAAAACAAAATAAAATGCCCAACATTTGCTATTGAACAAAGCATCTGATCAATATATTCCGACCTAGTGTATTCCATAATCCATATCCACTATCATATATGTGTCTGCAGTTTTACATTCATATTGCTCACATGTCATATAAGCTAAAATGTCTTCAGGACTTCAATATATCTGACTTGAGAGACACTGATGTTTTAATCTGCACAGCTAGCTTTAAAACATGAGGCTACTACATTAGTGTACAGTTTACACACGTCAGTTTTACCACAAACAGCTGTGGCCTTACAAAAATATGATCGGTAAAACAGCATAATCTTAATAAATAATATTTGAAAAGTATACAGCATATCACACCTGATCTATTCATCATAAATTATAATGTCTACACTTCATTTATTGGACGGGATTCGGAAATGGCTTGGGTGCTCGACACCAGAAGATAGAGAACTACACTGAAATACAACATTTAACATTTACCTATATTAATTTTCAACATCATTACATCATGACACAAAAGGCAACAAAACAGAACCACACATAGATGTGTATTACTTTGTGGGTTCACGTGATGGGTTTAAGTTTAACCTCATTTGTTTTTCTTAAAGATGCCGAAAGCTTGTGACAGCTTCCCACCCCCGTCACTAAAAGATCTACTCACCACAGTGAGCCTCAATAAATAAATAAATAAATATGACAAATAAAACCCAAACCCACACAATGAGAGCTACAGTTGGAAAAAAAAAAAAAGAAAGAAAGCAGCCTATGATAAGGCCATAATCATGCGCGATTCATTGCCAGCTGGCAGCTCTTTTCTGTTCTTCTAGACGTGTACCAGCCTTCAGCACAAGCCAGGCAGGTTTGCTATTGTGTCTACAGACCAACAGCTACATGATAGAAGATAAACGGGTTGAGTCCTTACAAAAGCACGCTGATATTCTGATGCACACTTGCCCGACTGTACGCCTCGGGGCTGGAACTAGCAGTTCAATCCCCTTCACATCCGTGTCTCTACAGGAACTCTTGTGAGCACGTCTAGTGTCCGCTGCAGAGGGCTGCTTATGAAAATGCTGAAAATAACACATAATTAATGATTGATGACGAGAATAAGATTTATACATAAATGCATATACTGTATATACAGTTCAAAAGTTTGGGGTTGGTAAGACTGTTTAATGTTTTTCGAAAAGTCTCATCCTCTCACCAAGGCTGCATTTCTTTAAACAAAAATACAGTAAAAGCAGTGAACGTTGAAATGTTATTACAATTTTAAAGAACTGTTATCTATTTTAATATATTTTAAAATGTAATGTATTTCTGTGATGAAATTCAAAGCTGAATTTTCAGCATCATTACTCCAGTCTTCAGTGTCACACAATCATTCAGAATCAGTCTAATATGCTGATGTGCTGCTCAAGAAGCATTTCTTATTATTATCAATGTTGAAAAAAGCTGTGTTGCTTAATATTTTTGTGAAAACCTTGATACTTTTTTAGGATTCTTTACTGTCACTTTTGATCGATGTAATAGATCCTTGCTGAATAGAAGTATCAGTTTCATTCTTAAAGTGCCCCCTATTATGGGTAATGAAAGGTTCATATTTTGGTTTTGTGAATCCCCAACAACAGGTTGACATGCATGCAAGGTCAAAAAACACTTCCATTGTCTTATAATATGCATTTATTTTTACCTTATTTGCTCAACGACTCCCAAACGATTCGCTCAACGATTCATTTTTCCAAACCCCTCCTTTGCGTGACTCTAATCTGCGGTGATTGGTCCGATTGGTCTCATTTTCATTTAATCATGCCTGTAATGACTGAGAAAGCAGCGTTTGTGAGCGCAGTGCTGCTTTGTTTACTGCGTTACCGGGGAAACAGCTATTTTACCGCTCCAAAAGTGGCACCTAGTGGCAACGAGTTTTTTTATTCAGGCCAACCATAGACTGTATAAAAACATGGACGTAGTGTCCGTGACGTCACCCGTAAGAGACAATATTTGCTCATACTACACAGATTGAAGTACAGCTGCAAAAATGTTCTTTAATAGTTAATTATGGGTGCAACAGGTTAAAAACAGATCTCCAATGTTTTCCTATTTAATTTATCTCACTTCTGAGTGAAATCTCTTAAAGTAAAATGAGCACACAAGTTAATATCACAGTAGGAAGGTTGTTGGTCTGTCAGTGGTGTATTTTGTTTGTGATTCATCATATCTCATATGATCTTTTTTGCTACTCTTACCCATCAGGAAACATATCATGTACATTATTCATTTGGCAGATGTCTTTATCTCTGGGAAACAAACACATGACCTTGGCATTGTCAGCTCTACTGTTTGAGCTACAGGGATGCTAATGCTAATGATGAAGCTATAGGGTTGTAAAATAAGATAATTTACTCACCCCCATGTCATCCAAGATGTTCAAGTCTTTCTTTCTTCAGTCGCAAAGAAATTAAGGTTTTTGAGGAAAACATTCCAGGATTTTTCTCCATATAATGGACTTCAATGGTGGCCAATGGGCTGAATTACAATGCAGCTTCAAAGGGCTCTACACAATGCCAGCCGAGGAATAGGGGTCTTATCTAGCGAAACGATCAGTCATTTTCTAAAACCTTTTCAACGTGACTACGTAATGCGTGAAGTCGAGCTAGTGCAAGACAAGCATTTGTGGTTAAAAAGTACATAAATTAGTTTTTTTTTTTTTAAGAAAATAACCGATCGTTTCAATTTGGACCTTCAGCCTGTTGGCCACCATTGAAGTCCATTATATGGAGAAAAATCCTGGAATGTTTTCCTCAAAAACCTTAATCTCTTCGCGACTGAAGAAAGAAAGATATGAACATCTTGGATGACATGGGAGTGAGTAAATTATCAGGAAATGTTTATTCTGGAAGTGAACCAATCCTTTAAGATGGGTAAACTGCATAATATTCATGATTAAATAAATTAGAGCGCAACATATTTCTGGCCTCCTCAATGGAGCATTTTACACACACAAAAATCTAACAGTCAAACACATAAATTATCATTATGTAATCCTCTGAATATAATAAATATTTGCTTGGGTTGTTGGGAGGTGAAATGTTTGTTCTGTCTCACCGTGTGAGCTGCTCTGACTAGCAGTACCAGAGCCGTCTTCCAACCACATGCCGCTGTATGTAAACGAATCTCGTTTGTGAGGCGTACCGGCTGAAGACAGGCTCTCCTGTGTTCCAGAAAAATGAAAAACATATGCAAACAACAGAACCAGTCAGTCTTGCCAAATTATACAGATGTATTGATACTTCTGTTCAGACAATTAAATGCAAATTCCATTACGCCTGTATGCATTTGCCTGCGAATAGTATGGGCGTTTAAAAACAGGTGGTTTTCTCTGCCTGTCAGTTTGTATGAATACATTAGAATTTTATCCAGTGACAACAATTTGATCACAACGTAGTGATCTTTAAAGTAAAGTATGAGTCATGCATTGATCAGTGATGAGTCAGGTGTATGTGACCACACCAGTCCGGTGTCGTAGTCCTCTGCCGCTTCATGTTCCTGCTCGTTCTCTTCCACCACGCTCGTGAAGCTACTGGCATTGGACGAGGAGCGAGACAGATCCTGAGACTCCGGGATAGAGGGAGCTCGACAGCACAGGGCCGAACTACAAACACACACACACACACACATGACCATATATGAGATCAAATCAACCTGAAAGACTAGAATAGTTCGCCCAAAAATTAACATTTGCTGAAAATTTCTCCAAACTTGTTTTTTTTTGTAACTCATCAACGTCTTGAAAGGGCTCAGGGTAAGTAAATGTGTCATTTTGGGGTGAACCACTCCTTTAACTAATCACCATTAAATGCGTATGGTCAAAGATTAGATGCATGTTCTTTTTGATTTAATATTGTTGGTTGAGGTATATTTGATTCACTTTTGAATTCACACGCATTTCATTTACTGTATCACACATTAGCTGCACATTAAAAGCAAAAGCTGCTCACTTTTTTACCTTTGCACCTGGAAACTACCCACATTAGATTAATTTATTTGCACTAGCTGCTCTGTCCATGTGATTAAAAGCTGTTGTTTGGGCTGTATTTTGCTATTTCATAATGATAATGGAGTACGTTATGATAGCACTAGCCATATTCATGTTCAGTGATTGCCGGTGTAATTTCTCAAGTTCAAAGTAGTTGTTTTACTAATGGCTCATTGACAAACTAGTAACATTTGAATTCAAATATGGCAAAGCAAATATCAATTATTCGCTGCTAGGAGTGGCTTTATGTAGAGGGTAATAAAAGTTCTGAACCTAACAAGGATCGGCCCGTGAGCAACTAACTATTGCTCCCTTTGAACAAGCCACCTAACCTCAGGTTAGGCTATTTACTTACTACGCATGAACATGTTGAGCATATTACATATACAAATAATAGACACAAATAAAGAGAATAAAACCCAGTGTATTATAGTACTAGTACTAGTGCAACAGTAATAATTTGCAAAGGAAATATGTTTTTGATGCACATGCACTACTGTTACAAAGTATGGGGTCTTTTTTGGAAATAAATGAATACCTGTATTCGGGGAAAATGAACTTTTGATCATCAAATTGATCAGAAGTGACAGTAAAGATTTTACAAGGTTACAAAAAAAATCTATTTCAAATGATGTTCTTTTGAACATTTCATTCATCAAAAAGTTTTGAAAAAAAAATGTTTTTTTTTGTTTTGTTTTTTTTTAAGAAAAATATTAAGCAGCACAACTGTTTTCAACATTGATAAGAAGTGCTTCTTGCGCAGCAAATCAGCATATTAGAATGATTTCTGAAGGATCATGTGACACTGAAGACTGGAGTAATGATGCTGAAAATTCAGCTTTGCATCACAGGAATAAATTATATTTTTTAAATATATTAACTTACAAAAACATTTATTTTAAATGGTAATAATATTTCAAAATATTACTGTTTTTACTGTATTTATGATCAAATAAATGCAGACTTGGTGAGCATAAGAGATTTCTTTCAAAAACATCAAAATAGCAAAACTGAACATCCATATGCAGTTTAAAGGAGGACCTTGCATTAGAGTGTGATTACAGGCAAACAATGTCAGTGTTTTCATTGGTGCTCACCCAATCTTAGTGATTTGCATCTCAGGGGAGCTCTGACTGGATGAGTTGTCTAATCTGAGGTCCTGAGTGGTGTGTCCACCATCAGATGTCCTCTGTGGACTAGGGGACACCTCTCGACTGCTGGAACATAATGATTAACTCATCTTAACTATTGTTTTCAGAACTGCATTTTTCATATTTGACATTTAATTAACCTGAAATAAACATATACTTATTTTTCAGATACTTACTAAACTTAATACACACTAATTAGATTCTAATCTTTGTTATATTTCTTTATATGGGTTTCCTGTCACAAGACAACAAAATGTTTTCTTACTTTTAATGAAATGTAATAGATTATGCTAAACAAGAATCAGCAGCTGGATGCAATAATCGCATGCCAATGTGCATTGGCTCGTTTAGTTTACACTCGAAGTAGATTGGTCCCTCTAAGCGAGATCCCAATTTCGTCGGTCCTCCGACGTGACGTCGAGAGTGACCGACTGAAAGGGAACTTTTGTTCTTTGTTATTAAGACAGAATAGCCACTTTGACATTTTTCAAAAACACACAAAAATCAATGTCTGTATGAATTGCGTTTTCATGTATTTTTGAATAAACTAACAACCCATGTTTGTTCAAAACCTTGTAATAAAATGGTTTCAACTACTAACAGAAAAAGCTGTCCTACATTGTCTGTTTTTCTTACCTTCTCTCCTGAACCTCTTGTATGTTCTCAATCCCAATGGCGCTGCTCCTCCTGGAACTGAATGGACCAGATTTCTTACGGGTTGGGCTTTTTCCAGGAATAATCAAGGACTATGGAGAAATCACATTTGGGTCAGATTTTGATAGTACATTCGGATGGCTAATAGGCTGTTATGTCAGCCTGTCATGAGAGGCTCTCTCTGTTATTGCTGTTGCACTTGTTGTCATAGCAATGGAGATGGGACGGTCACTTGTGGAGAGCCCCATCTGTTCCACCGACCACCATCCAAATAGATCATAAGAGCTGATTACAAATCAGTTTTTTTTCTTTTGTAATGGTGAAATGATGAAGATCAGAAATGGCAGGAGAAGACCTGGTGTACCATCAGCACAAGCCTCACAGATGTGCCATGATGACACAAGCACTCAAAGGTCAAACCCACTCGCAGGGCACGACGGATGCCAGCTGTGACTCCGCCAGTCTGAGGGATCAGAGGGCATGCAGACTGGCACAAACTAAAGCTGCCGCATTGTTTTGGGGCTTCTCGTGACAGCCTGCATTAATTTTTTTAGGAAGTTGTTGTGTCTTTTTAACAATTTAAGGTCAGCTGACCTCCACAAGGGCATTCATACTCACAGTGCCGGGTGTTTTGGGGGTGTCTGAGGGGTTGTGTGTAAAGCTTCCACTGTGGCTTGTGGAGACGGTGTGTGGTTTTTTGTTGCTGAGGCCCATGGCATCCATAGACTGACTTCTATTGCGGATTACTCGCTGGAAAGAGAAAAACAATGCACTGCATCACTGCAACGCAACACTAGAGGACACTACAACTGCTTATATGAGAACCAGGAGGGCTAGGGAGAGTGAAGGACAGTAAAACCGTGAAAGTGGTTATGATTGGACTAGTATGCTAAAAGATTTCAAAAAATTTCAATATGCAAAGAACACCAGGTCACTTTCTTTATTTGCCAAAATGTGCAAAATGTAAGCATGTGTATCCCATAATGTAATGCACTTCTACTTACAGTGCACTTTTTTCTATTACTAGATTTAATTGATTAATTGACATGGATACAATTTTTTAACACAAAATTATATAAAAACTGTAGCATACTGCTGTTTAAAACATTGAATTGTTCTATAATGCATACTGTTTAAATACACTACAGTTCAAAAGGCTGGTGTCAGTAAAACTAGTTTTTTTTTGCATGAAATTAATACTTTTATTTAGCAATAATTAATTAAATTGATCAAAGTGACAGTTATGACATTTATATTTCAAATTAAAGCTGTTTTTGTTTGTTTGTTTGTTTGTTTGTTTGTCTTTCTATTTACCAAAGATTAAGAATCCTTAGAAAATTATCATGGTTTCCACAAAAATATTAAGCAGCACAACTATCTTCAATAAGAAATGTTTCTTGAGCACCAAATCAGCATATTAAAAATGATTTCTGAAGCATCATGTGACACTACAAGTTGTTTTGCTATATTGGAAATCATCAATGTGTAGAGAAAAAAAAACTACTTCAGAACTGAATCAAAACAAACAATCAAGTATGTGAAGCATTGCTATAATAAATACATTATTCACATTAATCCATGGCTCAAGCTTCATTCTGAAAGATTCAAACAAGATTAATTACCTTATAAAGGACGTTATCAGTGCAGGCGTTCTCCACTTGCACCACTATGTAAGCGTGAAGGAAATTTGATGCAATCATATCGGGTACAAATGGTGTATTTTCTTCTTGGAACACAATAGCCACAATGTCATTTCCTATATGCCTCTTCCTCTGCAGCTGCAATTAAATCATACCAAGACAACAAAACTGTGAAGTAATAAGAGGAAGCTGTCCGTAAGGTCTGTACAACTGATTTAAGATTCACTTCTTCGAACAGACCGGCCAGAACAGAAACCTGAACTGAAAACTAAAATAGATCATGCCATTGAAAAATGTATATTTGTTCTCGAACAGAATCAACACTGTTATATCAGTTTGTGAGGTATATTACTTTCATGCCAATAAAGAACACTCCTTATTGTTTCATACAGTTTTTCTTTTAATTTAGTCTCTGACTGGTAATATATCGAAAACAGGTTTGTTCTAAGTGTGACCAAATAAAATAAAAAAAATCTTTTTAAATCTGGAAAAAAAAAGTATGACGATTTTGTATGGGCCTACTCATAAATAAATAAACATTTTGTTCATGCCTAGACATTTGTTTATGTAGTTATGAGTAGGCCCACGCAAAATCTTCATACTTTTCATATTTATGATTATTGATTGTGGATGATAATGTGCAGAAATAAAATAAAATAAAATAATAAGAAAAGAAAAAATAGCCATTAGTTTTACCAAACAGCATCATTTCCTTAGGCCAGACACCAGATTACAATTCCTATTAAATTAAACATTAAAAAAAAGAAAATCAATCAAATTCTGCATAAAAATTAAGCATATTTTTATGATTTTGTATGTTGTATTATGAACATATTTCTTATTGTTGCACTATAGTTTTTCCTTTTGAGGTGAAATGTCCTTTGTTTGTTTTTTTATGATCCTGATTTTACCAAAGATTAAGAATCCTTAGAAAATTATCATGGTTTCCACAAAAATATTAAGCAGCACAACTATCTTCAATAAGAAATGTTTCTTGAGCACCAAATCAGCATATTAAAAATGATTTCTGAAGCATCATGTGACACTGAAAACTGGAGTAATGATGCTGAAAATTCAGTTTTTCATCACATGAATAAACTACATTTTTTGAAAAATATATTTAAATAGAAAACAATTTTAATGCATAATGCATGTGATCAAATAAATGCAGCCTTAGTGATCACATGAGACTTCTTTCAAAAACATTTAAAAAAGTGTATTTAAAACATGTACAGTATACTGTATAAATCATACTTTAATATCACACTCTTTTTAGCATACTACAATTTGGGATGCAATAATTCTAATCTCATATATAGGATGGACAGTATGCAAATTGAAAAAGTCATCTCTGCCATTCACCAGAACTCTTTTGTCATATACTGTATAAGCATCATTTTGTCAGTAATTATTTAAACAAATACAAACCTATATTACTAGTTAAAGAGATTCAAATGGATTCTACCTTGAAAGACTCAAAGAAGCCGCCGCCGCCTCCTCCTCCATTCTCCAGTTTGTCATCGTCTCCTCCCAGTCCTATCATGGACTGGCTGTTCAAATGCAGCTCCTCATATAAAGTCTCCAGCAGAGCAGAACGTGTCCTCTCCTGGAGAACAAAGACATTTTAATGTAGTATGCATGCAGATGCTCCCACACAAATACAAACACAAACACATGCGTGTATGCCCTGTATGCCCTTCTCACCTCCAGCTTGGCAAACTTCTCCGCTTTATAGCAGGAATATTCAGCATTGATGAGTTTGGTCAAGAGGAACTCATGAAACTCTGCACTCTAAACAAAACACAATGAACAAAGACTCAATTAGATACAGAAAGCCATTCACAAATGCACAGCGAGTGATACACAAATGCGTGCAACAATCTACAAATGCACAAGACGCGATTCACAAATGAATGGCAGGCAAAGTTGTGTTTGTGACATAAAAATATATATGAATATGTTTTTTTGTTTGCAAATATCATTTTATTTATTTGGGAATTTAATTCACGTTTGTGAAACTCTACGATTTATTTGTGGATCTCATTCTATTTATCTGTCAATATGTTTAATTTTTGTCAATCTCTTTACATTTATTTGTGGATCATAATCTATTTATTCGGAATTATGCAACAATTCTATCACCATAGTTCAAGGATGTGTAGAATTTTGTAAAAACAGCTGTTCCGGGGCAAAAGATTCCATGTGGAACTAGTTGAATTACATAAATGCAGGCTGAAAAGATGTACCTTTTTAAAGACAGCTGGGTCTGGGAGGGCAGGTCCAAAGAAAGGCACATCATCTCTTGCCGTCACAGATACCTATAATATCACAAAAGAAATGATGACAGATATCAGGAAAGCTTCCAAAAAAAAAAAGTCTCAAGCACATTGTTTAACAAGTTGTTTTGCTATATTGGAAATCATCAATGTGTAGAGAAAAAAAAACTACTTCAGAACTGAATCAAAACAAACAATCAAGTATGTGAAGCATTGCTATAATAAATACATTATTCACATTAATCCATGGCTCAAGCTTCATTCTGAAAGATTCAAACAAGATTAATTACCTTATAAAGGACGTTATCAGTGCAGGCGTTCTCCACTTGCACCACTATGTAAGCGTGAAGGAAATTTGATGCAATCATATCGGGTACAAATGGTGTATTTTCTTCTTGGAACACAATAGCCACAATGTCATTTCCTATATGCCTCTTCCTCTGCAGCTGCAATTAAATCATACCAAGACAACAAAACTGTGAAGTAATAAGAGGAAGCTGTCCGTAAGGTCTGTACAACTGATTTAAGATTCACTTCTTCGAACAGACCGGCCAGAACAGAAACCTGAACTGAAAACTAAAATAGATCATGCCATTGAAAAATGTATATTTGTTCTCGAACAGAATCAACACTGTTATATCAGTTTGTGAGGTATATTACTTTCATGCCAATAAAGAACACTCCTTATTGTTTCATACAGTTTTTCTTTTAATTTAGTCTCTGACTGGTAATATACCGAAAACAGGTTTGTTCTAAGTGTGACCAAATAAAATTAAAAAAATCTTTTTAAATCTGGAAAAAAAAAGTATGACGATTTTGTATGGGCCTACTCATAAATAAATACACATTTTGTTCATGCCTAGACATTTGTTTATGTAGTTATGAGTAGGCCCACACAAAATCTTCATACTTTTCATATTTATGATTATTGATTGTGGATGATAATGTGCAGAAATAAAATAAAATAATAAGAAAAGAAAAGAAAAAATAGCCATTAGTTTTACCAAACAGCATAATTTCCTTAGGCCAGACACCAGATTACAATTCTTATTAAATTAAACATTAAAACAAAGAAAATCAATCAAATTCTGCATAAAAATTAAGTATATTTTTATGATTTTGTATGTTGTATTATGAACATATTTCTTATTGTTGCACTATAGTTTTTCCTTTTGAGGTGAAATGTCCTTTGTTTGTTTTTTTATGATCTTGATATGTTTTGTGAGATTCACCCTTATACTGACAAAGATTATTTATTACATTTCCCACAAAATAACAATATTGGATCATAATATTATACATATTACAAACTGGTTTGTGTTTTATTGCACCAATGATGTCAAAGCCCTAAATTTCAGAACAATAGTTACATTTATACTTGATTTAACATTGCAACAAAACATTAATAGCATTCTGCAGGGTGTCAGTTTTATCTTCTATAAATCTTCAAAGGTTTATCCGATTAGCTTTCCTCAGCTGAACCGTTCGTTCGCTTGTCTTCACAGCTTGCTCATAAATACTTATTAGAGAGTGCTGTCATAACAGAAAACAGTTCACAGACATTCACAAGTTCAAAAGAAAACTGCTTGTCTTTATCATCAAAGTGCTCAGGAAATTAATAAGACATATCGAAGCATGTTTGCAGCCCCGTGGCAAACATCAGAGTCAAAACGATGTTTTTAGATAGAAACAAACCATTTTAAGGCAAAAACACATTTGTCGTGCCAGTCTGGAGGCCATTAGCATATCGCTATACTGTAACTCTCATATGACATCACATATCTCGTACAATAGTGATTAAAAAGCAGCAGGTGATGAGTCTGTACCCATATGTTATCTCTGGCCTCTGAGGTACCATGCTGAAGAGGGTGTGTTTTAGTCGCCAGCTTTGTAAGAGGGCAGTCTGTGCTGAAACCCCTAGGTGATGTTCTCTCTCTGAGCAAAGCAAAGCGTGCATGACAACAGATGGCTTTCCAGGATCAGTCCTTTGCACTGTGTGGTTTGCTTGCTAATTAACAGAGCATGCTTTTGGTCAGTGCATAACACAGTGGCCAAGCAACTCTGGGGGGCTGCAACTGGTAATATACCCCAAACTAACACTACATGTGACATAAAACAATATCCCAGAATATTACTGGTTTGTCCTAAGCATGCCCATGTATTTACCCACCCTCTACAGGTAACCAAAGTTTGATTTAGCTAAGAATAGGAATCTAAAATCTGGGGAATCTGAATCATGCAGAAGCAAAAAATGTTTTTCATATTTTCTCCACTGATTGTGAATCAAAACAACACAAAAAAACATAACAGAACACACACACACACACAAAATAAAGCTGAATGTAGCAGAATAAAACAAAACAAAAAAATAAAAAGGCAGAATAAAAGAAAACAAAACGCAAAACAAAAATTAAAATGAAAACAAAACATGAGGTCTTACCTGTTGGGTATCACCTTCAATGTATGGCAGCTTAGTGGACACGTGGAACATTATCTCTTTATTGTGGAAGTTGTGATAGACTGACTCGCTTCCTGTCTGACCATGTGTCACATCCAGGCCACCACGAAAGCTGTATTATGAAAGAAGTTCAAAAAGCTCTGAGTTACTCTACAAACTCAAACATACCAGATGTACAAACAACCTTTTGTTGGTCCTGGGACAACATTCCAATAAACAATCACATTACTCATTAAACCCTGACCTACACCTGAAATCAAAGGCAAATTACAATATCATAAGATGACTTGAAGATAGCCTCAACAACAGCTCTCCATCTAACCCTAAAATGTGAATGGTAGATAGGATTGTTGTTCCAGGACCAGGAAAAATGTCCAACTTGGGTACTGTTCATGCTAAATACTGTAGGTCTATACCCTTTAAATTCATGAAGTTCAATCTTCTCTCCCAAGAACTCCAGAAACTCAATAAAAGCTGGACTTTCCTCATTGTTTCCGAATAGCTCCTCTTCTGATGTCTGAAAAAAGAGAACATTTTCAGTTCATAATTAATATAAATTAAGCAAACCAAGAATGAAAATCTCATAAAGGTGAGCTAACCTGTGCAAATTTCTGGTAGATGACTCCAAACTTGAAGTTGTTGTTGATGACATGCTCATCAAAGGTCACAATAAGTCTAGATGCCTTTAAATGGGTTACAAATGAGGGTCAGTGAAAGAAATTTACATGACTTGTTCATTCGTTTTTGATGTTTCTGTTCCAGCTTACCTTTGGGTATAAGACAGGATAAAATCTGTCCACATTCACCTCTTCACAGACAAGCTTAAAAAAAGACAAAAGATTTATGATTAATCTCACTTACACATTTCTAATCAAATAATTTTATATGATTACTAAGGCTGTCAATTTACCATATTAATTTAGTACAAATCAATTACAAAAAATAACATTTTCCTCATGGGGATAAAATAAATTAACTTTAAAGTCACCTTTTGTAAGATCTCATTTGCATTGGAGTTTTCTCAGCAAACATTGATATATGCAAATAATTTAAAATAAATTAATTGAATGTATAATGTGTATAATTGCAAAAAAATAAATATCATTTTAACTGAATTCATCCACATGTCATGCAATTGATTGGATTATTATAATTTTTTTTAATCCACTGACAGCAATGCAAAATTCTTCTTTGCTCAACTATTTATGTTAATGTCCTACCTTCGCCATCTGGACAACATTAGGGAACTCGGTCAGACAAGAAATTGGTATCACATCATGGTAGGTTTTAAACTTTGACCTACAGTTAAAAGACAGATAGTACCACTATAACCAAACTAGACTCCACTGTACTTCACAAACACATTCTCAGCTAATTCGTCTGAGACAAATTGCTTATGTTACTCTATTGTAAGTCGCTTTGCATAAAAGTGTGTAATGTGTAAATGCATTAAAGTAATGTAAATGTTATATTTAGCAGAAAAGACAATGAGAGAGAGAGAGAGAGAGAGAGAGAGAGAGAGAGAGAGAGATCAATGGTAGTTCAACTATCAAAAAGTAGCCATGTGAATCACTCCAGCATTCACAGGTGCCCTTGTCAATTATCTTGCAGCCAATACACAACATTCAAAGAGTCCCTGAAGAGATCCCTTTATAAAAGAGAGGCTTTACAGATCAACCTCTCTCTGACATGTACACTGTCTCTTGTACCCATCCCCATCATTAAAGGGCTTCGAGACAGGCTTTAGGTTATAAAGAATGGATGTGTCCTTGTGTTTCTGCTGGCCATTTAGAGCACTTAAGTCAGAACATCTTCGAAAATGAACAATGAGAGAATATGTGACAGGAGAGTGTGGACATTAATGTTTCTTTAAAAAGAAAAGTGTCTGCGACAGGGTTGTGCACCATTCAGAACTGAATTGAAAGTATCTTTTAAATTCCAATTCAATTTCTTGACCTGGATATCAATTGAGGTAGCAAAAAGGATTTGTAAATCGAATATAAGGAAGTAGCATTACAAGGGAATGAGGTGTCTGTTCTGAGACCTGAGATTGGCTCTATACTTTTACAAAACTGTATATCAGCAATTTACTTTTATATATCTCCTAAGGTATTTCAGGAGGAACATCTGCAACAAACGTTTTAATGAAAAACAGAGTTCAAAACATCAAAGCAAAACATTTTTCATCTGGGAATAGTCAAGAGTGTTTGTCTGAAGTACCTAAGCAACAGTCGAAGGTGCTCCTGGTCTCCAATCACATCATACTTCACCGAGAAGACCAGGTGGCCCAGAGCGCTGTCCACTGAGTAATAATTAAAGTGCTCCTGCAGAAAGAGTTATACATGCATAAACCCTCTGAAAGACTCTTCACATTATCACAGATTCCTAAAAGCTCTGACCCTGAGAGACAGCAAACTCAAAGAGTATTATTACTGCAGAGGAAGATGACTATAACGGCAATAATGAGACAAAACAACCAACCGTAAGAATCATCCATCAATTTGATCAACTTTATTTTAAACTATACCTCAACACATGTTAATATGGTAGGTAAAGCATAGATAAATAAAATAGATATATAAATACAAAGCAAAATACTCTTTTAATAATAATTTATTTTTATATAGGGACACAAGGTAACAACAAAAAAGGAAACAACAAAATTAATTGTATCTACAAATAAGGCATAATATATCTGACTATAACATATCATACTGTATTTCATATAATTTCATACTGCCAATATTTGGTCTTTTTAAATGATAGTCAGTTAGGTTTTGAAATTTTGTTGTATGCATTTGTCATTTTTATTTAATATCTTTATTTTTAAAATGTGTATAGGTAGTATTTATAAAGTTTTAGCTTTTAGTTTTGGATCTGTTTTTAGTTGTTTTAATACTACAATTGATTGCTTCTGTTGTCCTCATTTGTAAGTCGCTTTGGATAAAAGCGTCTGATAAATGACTAAATAAAAAAAAATTAAAAAAAATAGTCATTGGTTTGATGAGGCTGATATAGTTTTTGGTTTTAGTTGATTTTACTATTTAAAATTCCAGATTGCACATTGTGGTTGTTTATTTTTTTAAATAACCTGCATATTACATTTTCCATACATTAGTATTATTTTCATTACAATATTGGCAATCATTCTGGTTATTGCCCACAAAAAACAAAACAAAAAAAAAGCTAGCTGACTGACAGACAGACTTTTTTATGATCCTTCTGTGGTCTTTCCATTTTTGGGTGAAATATTACTTTAGAATTTAATGTTATCATATCTTTAAAGAGTTCATTTAGCTTTGATAAACCTGATTTCAGTGCTAATTAAATGAATAATTAAATATAACTTTGTCTCACCTTGCCCAGGAAGTGTTTCCTATAGATATTGGCGATGCTGTTCATCTCCAGTTTAACCTGTGATGCGGGGCAAGGGGGCAGTTTCTCTGGTGTGGAGGAGGAGCCTAAATCATGATTGGTCCCTTCAATCCAGTAACCCCCAAACTGGGGCAGCAGAATGAGTGGTAAAGTGCCTGTTCGACCCAATACCTGCCAGCCCACAAAAACAAAAACCACAATATTTCAACCAGTACAACAAGAAAACATTCATATTTACATATAAAAAAGCCAAACAAGTTTGCAACCTCATGGACGCTGGGATATGGAATGTAATCTTCCTCTGTCTGTGGGAGAAACAGAGAAATTAGACATTTTTGGTATTAGAGATGTGGACATTTTGAGCCCTTCATTCGAGTCACTTTAAGCTGCGGATGAAGGAAATATGAAGATGCATAAAGAGACCTGTGGAGACTCATGATTCCAAACAAACCCTGATAATACAATATTCACAAGGCCTGCGGTGAAAGCATCAGATCACAAGTTCTGGTGTTTTATGTTGGCTTGTTTTATGCACAGAACAAAAACAAAGTACTTCTATATGTTCTTCTATTATGGGCATTTATATTTCAAGTTGAATGTGCGATTCACCTTCATAAACTCATAAAATTATAAAGCATTATATTGTAAGTCAGTCTGTGTATGAGCGCAGCCTAAGGACATGTTCTAGCACAACAAACAACTAGACCGAGAGCAAAGCTAAACAGAAGATGCATTTGTATACCGCTCAAATACTTTCAAATACTGTATCTATAAGACACATTTACTTTCATAAGCAAAAATAAAGAAACTGGGGCTGAGAATAAGAAAAAAAAAACTCTGCCAATGGATTAAGAACAACAAACATAAATTAAGCGGAAAACAAGTTAATTTTTCTGATGTTCCTCTGATAGCTGCAGTAAATTAAAATTGACACTGATATGCAGCATGACAAAAAGTTGAACTATTTTTAACTCATCATTGCAGCATCTTAAAGGATGCAATGCTTATGGCACAAGATGCTGAAACAGTGACATGTACTGTAATTGCACTTGCCTAGCACATGTTTACTCATTTGAACACATTTTATAAATCAATACTTGTATTTTAAACATCACCATCATCCATCATCTTACACTTTTACACTAAGCTACCTGCAGTGCATTTTGGGATTGTCTTTTCTCTGCCTTACAGTTTGGCCAAAAGGTATTTTGATAGGCAGGATAATTATGCTGCCAACCTTTTGAAACGGCCTTCATGTCAGAAGAGCTCCTATGATGCATTAAAATGTCAGCAGCAGAGCTTTTCTGAACTTTAAAGCTAAGAGAATGAGGGTTAATATGAAAACATCCGTCTGTAACAAAAGCAACACTGTGTTTCTCTGCACATGTGATAAACAGCGCTGATAGCAGTGACTGTGAGAACGGATTGTAATGACTATAACACTTAATGCTTGTTTGTGTGGCTCTAAATGTACACACTTACTTTGAGAGGAGGTGGAAGAGTGCACCTCTGCTCATCCATTCTGCTGCTCTGTGTTTACAAAAAAGAAGAGGATATTTAATAAATCCAGTTCATTTAAAAACATCCATCAAATGGAATAAAGGAATAAAAAAATCATATACTTTATTAGAATAGTAAATACCAGAAATTAAAATTCATAATTTGTTAATAACTTGAAATAATATATACATTTGATAATTCTAAAAAATTGAAAGCATGGCTAATAAATGCAAAAATTTAAATACAGACATTACACAGAGACACTTAGGTCTGAAACATATTCTACGCAAGTATTCAAGCTTCGAAAGCAACAATGGGCATTGGCATAAATATATTTAAAATTAATGTATTATAAATAAATGTATAATTAAATAACACAGATATTAAAAAGAAATTCTATCACCCCCTTTAGATTTGTTACAGCCCTTATGCAATTATGCACGTTATGTAACAGAATTATGGGATTGAAAGTCTTATTTAAATGTGAAATAAACTGACATAAAATGAGAAAGAAATATGTATTTATTGATTTTTTTAAAAACTACTACTTCATTATAATTTAATTTTAAAAATGTCAGCAGCATAAAATGTTCTTTGTGCTTAAATTATGATGGATTACCAGGTTCAAAAAAACATTAAAATGTGCCGACCAAGCATCTGTGTACTTGCGTAGACTATAAACTCTTGAAAACAGTGTTAGGCTAGAAATAATGACAGAAGAGCTCAAGCTACATGTATAAATGATAAAGTGAATTATTTGACGTATTTGAGAGAGAACCTCAGAATATAAATGACAGGTAGATCGATGACAGTAATAATAAGCAAAGACTGGAAAGGTGTCACCATATTGCAGGTCAAAAGAGGTCAGAGGTCATAAAAAGCGAGAGATTGCAGGAAAAGCAATAAACACAAAACCGGATGAAAATGTGGACTTCTCACCTGCATTCGCTCTATCATTGCAAATATATCTGATGTCTGAGAATCAGGAGGAACAGATAAAAGAGAGGGGAGAGAGGAGGATGAACACACTGAGAAAGGGTGAGATCTGACAGTCTGCGAGTCCACTTGACATGAGAACGACTCTCGTCTCTCTCAGTGACAGTGGCTTTGCAGTAATGGACGGAGCTCCCTGCCTTGATCCTATGATCAACAGTGCATCAGACTACCAGATGTCCTTCCTCCCTATCATACGGTTCATCTCAATGGGAGATGAAGACTGTGAAACAGCATAATTTAACGCGGAGACAGAGCAGCTGTGCGTATGAAGGATATGACCTGACTAGCTACTGCTGCGGTGCGGTGTTATATCTTTGAGCCCACAGCTCAGAATAAACCAGCATAAAAGCCAACATGAATTAAGGGGAATGTTGTTCAGAAATCACTGCCTGCTTATTAACATGTTTGATAATGCTCATACTTAGGGTTATGTATTTGAATAAACCCATAACCCTAAATATTAAACTTAACTCATCCTGCACTTTCTAAGTGAATGGATTTTCTGCTGCCAGATGATAAAACAGGTAAAATACATATGAGTTTATTTTGAAGGCGGGATAACACCAACACCACAGCCAATCAGAACACCCCTATAGCCATCTAACTACACCCTAGCAACCTCATAGCAACACCACAGCCAATCAGAACATCCCTGAAACCACATAGCAACGTCTTTGCAACTCAGCAGCAAATTTTGCAAAGGCAAACACTACTGAAAAGATAAAAAACATAGTTTGTCAGAATGCAGTACCATTTTTAATGTTTAATGCTGAAATGACTGCAGAGTCAGGTAGGACTCTGCAAAATCATTGCCAGTGACTGATTTTTCTCAACAAAAAAATCACACATACACAGGTGTAAACTTGCACTTACATAACACACTCACAAAGTTCAGAGTACCTTAACTGACTTCAATGTAACAAAACACTGCACTGAAACTGGAACTTTGATGTGTTTCTCCCTATGACTCGCTGATTCATCAAACATACACACACACACACACACACACACACACACTTGTGGTTAATTTACTTTTGTTTTTATATTAAGCTAACTGCATGTTTCTTTAACCATGGACACTTTTGGGCCTGTTGACTTTCAGAGAGCTCTTTTAAAACAAAAAGTTTTTGAAAAATTAATACAACAAATTTTCGCACAGTTGCTATCAAAAATAGTATATTTCACTTTTTTAGATCATTACAGTTTTAAAAATGCATCAACTCATATTATTATGATGGATTTTCATGTAAAATGATAATCTGGGTATGGGACACAAAAAGATAAATATAAATCAATGAAGGGATGATAAAAAGTTTGCTGAGACATTTTTGATGTAACATTCATATACAGAATTTGTTAGTTTTATTATAAATCAACCGCTAGGACATAAGAGTGCCTAAAGTTGAAGAAACACCCAGTTAAATATCTTCATTTTATAACCCAAAGCCTATCCCTTAACCCACCCCATGCCGAAACCTTTGTGCATTTTTAGTTATTTTAATTAAGACATTAATTAGTCTCCTTATTTGATTAACTGTTGGGAAGTCCCATAATACAGGTCAGTTGAAGTTCTTCTGTCATTGTGGGGACATTTAGTTCTCACATATGCAGCTAATGTAAACTTGACAGAAATGCTATTTCCTAAATTCATTTCACAAATCAACCAAGCAGTGAATTTGACATTTCTCAATGAAAGTGAGAATTCTTTCTCAGCAAAGACATCCTAAAGGACTATTGCATCACAAACTTACACAGTACACTCTGTACTGATCTCAAAACCCTCAGATCAATATATGATCATAATTCAAATCTACAGTTATCTTTGAACTTGGTCACAAACAAGGTCAATAACTGAGATTTCAATTCACATTACCATAATGCAACAACAACAAAAAAATCTTGTAAACATACTAATTAATATATTATTCAAACTGTGAAGTATTTATACAATGATAATATCTGTTAAATCAAACAGGATGATTAAAAACGAAATCAAAAGTAAAACATTGGCACACATTACAGTAAAAAGAAACACAATCACACATTACACTAATACATTATGTCTACACTCTTACACTTGGCCTTTCTATATAAACACACAAATTCACTATTATTGATTTTTCCTTACACTTTCATACATTAAATCTACTTACATCACTGAAGCGCCTGCGGTGTTGCATGGCAGTGAGTGCGGGACTGCGAAGCCAGTACATACTCTTAGCCATGATGAAGTCAATTAAATCAGCTGAACCTTAGAGACACGACTGTGACCGGCAACAAAACACTCTTTCTCTCAATCTTCATATGTTCTACTCATGAGGAAAGCAGCGGGGAAGGCAAGAAAAAGACAGATAGCTTCCTCAATCTGCTACAACTTCCCTTATTCTAGTACTAATTAATATATTATTCAAACTGTGAAGTATTTATACAATGATAATATCTGTTAAATCAAACAGGATGATTAAAAACGAAATCAAAAGTAAAACATTGGCACACATTACAGTAAAAAGAAACACAATCACACATTACACTAATACATTATGTCTACACTCTTACACTTGGCCTTTCTATATAAACACACAAATTCACTATTATTGATTTTTCCTTACACTTTCATACATTAAATCTACTTACATCACTGAAGCGCCTGCGGTGTTGCATGGCAGTGAGTGCGGGACTGCGAAGCCAGTACATACTCTTAGCCATGATGAAGTCAATTAAATCAGCTTAACCCTTAGAGACACGACTGTGACCGGCAACCAAAAACACTCTCTCTCAATCTTCATATGTTCTACTCATGAGAAAAGCAGCGGGGAAGGCAAGAAAAAGACAGATAGCTTCCTCAGTCTGCTACAACTTCCCTTATTCTAGTCAAGCATGCCATATGAAACAGCCTCTAATGAAGGAAATCACTGGAAAGTGACATGTGGATGTGTGTGTGTGTGTGTGTGTGAGCACAGAAGTGTCATGCCCATTCAAACCGCACATGCCCCCTCAAATTTACAAGCCAAAAGGCATGTAAAAAAAGTGTTTTTTTGTATCTTTGATAATTAAACTGCACAATCAAATTGTCCAAAATGCTGTTGCAGAAATCACCCATTATCAAAATGTCAAAACTGCTCTTTTCAATACTTAAAAATGCCCAATGACTGGCTTGCGGAGGTGTGGGCTTTTTTTTTTTCTAAATAAAAGACCTTTGGGTGACCTCAAGATGCAATAGCATTATTGAATAACAGGTGTGGTGTTGTGCTTTTGATTGCAATGCTTTGATACTCAAGCCTCTCTTTCTTCATTCTCCAAATATCTAATATAATACATAGCTGCAAATATTTCCCATTATATTATAGTGTAAATGAGCAGCTCTGAGAGTATTATATTTTATAGTAAATATGTACAATGGTAAGATGACATGATGTCATAGTTGCTGAAAGATAATATGACTTCCTTTAGTCGCATTATGGCCAGAGTTGCACAACTATAATGCATTTGCCAATAACGTATTACAGAAATACTACAACAGCATGAGTGTCGTGGGCAGGCAGGCTGTTTAATAACCTTAATGTGAGAATATATTAAGACAATATGACAGAAAACAGCTTCAAAAAGGCTATAAAAGTGAATAATGTGCAACCAAAGCAGAGTTACGGGAATAGTTTTAGATGTAAGCCTTGTTCAAAATGAACTTCTACGTTTTCTAATATCTTCATACAAAAGTTGCATGGTGGTGTTGTGGTAAAACCATTCTGCCGTAATGCTGTTATTGCTCTGGGATTCAGGGGAATCTAATGTAGCATCCAAAACTTATGATTGTGGGATCATCCCTCCCTCCTGTTCCCAGGATCAAGGTGTTTACAGACTCTGAAAGGAATTGGTATGGGAAACCCAGAATTTCACTCCTCTGAGGCAGGTTTCTACGCAATGTCTGTTCCCAGAGGGGGAAAAAAAAATTTCTCAGAGGTTGCTGAGACTTTTTCCAGATCTATTTTCATTTCAGTATCAACTTCATGTCAGATGTTTCTCCTAAAATTAAGTATCACAAATAAAAACAGAAAGAAATGAGACAATTGCTGACATACAGTAAAGTAAAAGTATAGAGCTGTATAATTAATGTAGGTAGCATAGCTGACAAGAAATGTTTTGATTTCATTTTGAAATCTCTGAAATCTATTGCACAGTGTGAAACATTTTGAGATCTCTTCTGAAACTCTAGAGGTGTTTACTATTGATTACTAGCATCTTTTTCTGAGAAGAAAATGCCAGACATGTCAGCAAACATGACGTCAGCAACCAACAAGGTCTATAATACCTGGATCTCGATAGCATTTTCTTATGTGGCAGAGTGAATAAACATTTTATGAATATTTATTGATAAATATTTTGAATTTGTTTTTTTATATTTTCGGTTTAATTGTAATTAAGTTTTAGTAATTTTGTTATGTGCTTTAGTCATTTTCATTAGCTACTATTTAGCTTTATTTTTATTTCAGTTTTAGTGTTTGCAATTATAACACTTCAACCTAAACTTATTTTATGTCAGTTAAAATCTCTAATTGTTTCTAATATTGGTCAGCTGTAAATGCCATGTGATGAATTACTCTAGCAATGCAAGAAAATGACGAACACATTTTCATGCCCTTCATTAGTGTCCATCTTGAACTGTGGCATTAAAGCGAGCAGACAGGGAAAAAATGAGTCCATTTAATGCTTGTGGGGTCCCAAAAACAAATATAATGAAACATTTGCCATTTAAAAGTCTCAATTTGCTCTCAAATGGAACTACTGAGATATTAAAAAGAACCCATTTGCAATAGTTTTATTTGATAAGATACCTATTTCTGAATTCTGTATAAATTAGTCAACTATGTGTACAATAAAACCTTATTTTGCATTATACAACCTTGCTTACTATTAATACAACAAAACCTTAATGCAAAGTCCATAATCCACCGACAATAAACACAAAATTAAAAAATGCATGGTAAGGTAACTTGTTTAAAATCCAATTTCACTCAGATCATGCTGAAACTAAATTCGCAGCCACGATAAGCCCAGTGTGGCTCTACAGAGATGCTGAGCTGATTGTATAAGCATCTTGCATTATGAGACTCTTAGTGAAATACATAAATGCTTAACTACACAATCTAGACTGAGCTAATCTTATTCAACCGCTCACAATGCCACCGAGACACTAATCATTCTAGGACATCCCTAAACACGGACACTTCAGTCCTCCTGGTTCCCAGAAGCCCTTGAGCTAATGGCTCTCAGAGCAGCTCAGAGACACAGATGAGTTCAATTAAAAAAGCACTTGGGTGTTAAATGAGGTGAATAGGTGTCCCAGGAGAAGAGCTAGCAATGGTTCATCTTCAGATAATAAATAGCTAAAGTCTTGATATAAAATAACCAAAAAAGTAGGGTTGGGTATCGTTTGGGTTTTTTCCGATACCGGTGCCAAATCGATACTTTTAAAACGGTTCCGGTGCCTAAATGGTGCCTGACCCAAAAACAAATATAATGAAACATTTGCCATTTAAAAGTCTCAATTTGCTCTCAAATGGAACTACTGAGATATTAAAAAGAACCCATTTGCAATAGTTTTATTTGATAAGATACCTATTTCTGAATTCTGTATAAATTAGTCAACTATGTGTACAATAAAACCTTATTTTGCATTATACAACCTTGCTTACTATTAATACAACAAAACCTTAATGCAAAGTCCATAATCCACCGACAATAAACACAAAATTAAAAAATGCATGGTAAGGTAACTTGTTTAAAATCCAATTTCACTCAGATCATGCTGAAACTAAATTCGCAGCCACGATAAGCCCAGTGTGGCTCTACAGAGATGCTGAGCTGATTGTATAAGCATCTTGCATTATGAGACTCTTAGTGAAATACATAAATGCTTAACTACACAATCCAGACTAAGCTAATCTTATTCAACCGCTCACAATGCCACCGAGACACTAATCATTCTAGGACATCCCTAAACACGGACACTTCAGTCCTCCTGGTTCCCAGAAGCCCTTGAGCTAATGGCTCTCAGAGCAGCTCAGAGACACAGATGAGTTCAATTAAAAAAGCACTTGGGTGTTAAATGAGGTGAATAGGTGTCCCAGGAGAAGAGCTAGCAATGGTTCATCTTCAGATAATAAATAGCTAAAGTCTTGATATAAAATAACCAAAAAAGTAGGGTTGGGTATCGTTTGGGTTTTTTCCGATACCAGTGCCAAATCGATACTTTTAAAACGGTTCCGGTGCCTAAATGGTGCCTGAACCGATATTAAAAAATAAATAAATAATAATTTCCCAAAATAGGATGGATTGGCCGTTATTGAGCGCTATAAACACATTTAATGTCTGTTTAATTCATACTAGACACCAGAGGGCGCCCTCGTGCAGAAACTCCACATGAGCATTACAGAAGGAATAGGACTCAGGAAATCCCTAATATGGACAAAGGCATTGCTATCGCTGTAACTGAGTAAACAGAAGATATAAACGTTTTGAATGATAAAACAAAGACAATAAACCAACATGGACACTCGCGTTACTACAAAGATTTGTTGGATTTGTATTATTAGAGTTTTCCGACTTGAGTTCACGTGCATTTTCTCAGTCGGGAAATTATTTTTCACGTGCGGTGCCGGTGATCCTTACGTCCGTTTCGGAGAACCAGAGAACAAATACTTCAATCGATCGCTCAAGCATTGGTGGCACCGAAATGAGGCACCGAAATCTGCGTTCTGATTCGGTTCTAGTACATACCGGTTACATAGGTACCGGTACCATATTGGCACCGGGTTTCGGTACCCAACCCTACAAAAAAGTGGTACTTTTTGAGGTTCTGCTGAGTAAGGGTCCGTCAGCGGAGACAAGAGAGGCTGAGCCTCCTCAAAAATGTATTTAAAGACTCCCTGAAAGTTCCCTAATGGACCGACAACAAATCAGTAAAAGGTGGCTTTAATTTGTGGTTCATCTTAATGCCTAGAAGAGCTTTGATTTCTTTTTGGATCGAATTAGCATTCCGTTCCTCAACAAATTATAATTTCTAAAGTTAAACTTGGATGTTGGTCCTTGAGGGGGAATCTTGGAGCGCTAGCGCAGAATTATCTGGTGACACACTTCAACCAATTAAGCATGAATTACAAAAGAATCCTTTCTATGGAGGACTGGGAGTGCTGCCTAAAATAAAATAAAGGAATCAATCATGAATTCATAAAATAATACTATAATAATAATATTTTTTATATACATTTGTCAATCAAATGCCATGGAGAATTCATTTTGTGAAACCAACCAATGAACGTTTGCATAATATGGCTACCAACAAAAATGTAAAGAAAGGACATTTTTTTAAATTAAATACAGTCAAAAGTTATACATTTGTATTTGTAGTATGCCAAGTGTATATGTCAATTGGAAAAGTGATTATTTATCTACAACACTGTTCAAAAGTTTGGGGTTGGGTTACCAATATTGTTGTTACAGATATGTCCAGTTTGTTTTAGTTATCATGAACTTTGTTTGTTTTCATTCATCACATGTGTTCCTTTGTTTGATTTTCCCGCCACTCCTTGTTATGGTCACGTCATTATGAGTTTGTTGTTTTCAGCTGTCTTTGATTAATTACCTCATTTGTAGTCGAACCCTGCATTCCATTCGAAAGGGCTCATACCTACGCACTAATCCCTTCAAAGGGTTTACCCTCCGGAGTGAGAGCTTCGAAGGGTTGAAGGGTGTAGGGGACCAAACAACTGTTTCTTGAAGCTACTGATTTTTTTTTTTTTTAGGATTGTTTGATAAACAGAAAGATCAAAGGAACAGCATTTATTTGAAACTAAAATCTTTTGTAACATTATTTTGTAACATTACTGACCCTAAACTTTAGAAAGGTATTGTACATTTTTCATTTTAAATTAATAATTTCATTCTTTTATTTATTTATTTTTGTGCCACTCCAATAATCCAGTCTTCCACAGAACTCAACTAAATTATGAAAGAAAAGAAAAAGAAAAAGAAAAAGAAAAGAGGTTATATGTAATATGCACACACAAAAAGAAGCAGCTCATCTATTTCTAATAGATGGTTGTCACAGGAAAAAGGAAAAGACAAGTGAACAGCAGGAAGAAATAAATGAGAGAAGGCAGTTGATATTCCTACCACATCTCCGACTGGACCTAAGACTCTGGAATATAACATGATTAGAGGAAAGAGGAGTGAAATGTTAAAACCTGCCAAACCTTTAGAAGAGTCAGAGCAGGTGATGGCAAAAAGGACTTGACCAGACCAGGGCGTTCTAGCGGGTCAGATATTCGCGGGATTCTGCCATCTTGTTTCCTGTGGACAAACAAAAATCCTCAGAACTAAACCAGGACATTAACAACTCAAAGCAATCAGATCATTCACATTAGCACATTTTTTACAAGTGTTCGTCTGAAGATCAAATTAGAAATGCTCGGCGTCATTGACTGCTCCAGCTGAGAAGGAATTGATTAGTTAATATGCAAGATGCTGAAAGAACCACAGGTGTGTGTGTGTGTGTGTGTGAAATCCTTCATTCCGAAGGGCCCTTTGAAGTGGCCAGTTTTGAGCACTTCGGTTTTGAACGACCCTTCAATATGGCGGCCATGATTGAATTACGCCTATGGGATGTCCCCACAAGGATAGCTGACCAGACTGTGTGTGTGTGTGTGTGTGAATGAAGGCTGAGAAACATTACGGCTCAATGGAGTAGAATCAAGCCCTCAGTTTTTGTTCCCTCCCTCCACTGGCCTATAATTTGACTCAAACCAGCGCCTCGGTTCAAACACATTATTTCACATAACATCGACTGCTCTCAGCTCGCAACGCTTTTAACAGCCGATCCTAAATCAATTAAAACTCCCCTGCTATTTGGCACACAATCTGTTCCTCCATGCCAGTCTGGATGCATATGAATGTCTGTCTGAAGGCACGTAGCGGTTTTTAGTGCTTTATTTTACGAGTTGATAATGATCTATTCATCTTGACTGAAACCAGATTATTATTTTATTATTACACTGAATTTTGCATGAGTTGGCCCTACAGTTAACAGGACCATGAATGTTATATAGTGACGTATATAGTGATGTTTGGTCTAACATAGCTGAAATAAACAGCTTATAAGCACAGAAAAGCATTTTCAATGAGAGCTGACCCTATGGAGGGTGACCTTCAGCAATTTATTCACTGTCGGATTGAATGCACCTTCAGATGTCAAGCCCACAAATCATTCAGGCACTGTCTGTTGGATATTGCACGCAAAAATGGCAAAAGAAAATCTCAAAACAGCAAGCTCAAATGTTATTGGCTGACTTTCACCATTTCCAGGAGTCAAAGTGGCCAGGTTTTTTTCAAAAACTGCCTATTGGGAAACAAAGTCGTGTTTGCAAATTCCCCTTCTGCTAAAATGAGCACTTTTGAGGAGGAACTAATGACTACTGACTAACTAATGACTATTTGCATACTGTTAAAAACCAAATTAATCTGCGGTCACCCTAGACAGCAGGACAAAAAGCCATTTCAGGTACAAGTGGCTGAGACACATCTTAAAAGGGATGTCAGATGCCAACAACATGTCCTGTCACCAAAGGCGCAGCAGTGTATTGTTAGATCTTTAGTGACGTGACATGTGGCCAAGTATGGTGACCCATACTTGGAATTAGTGCTCTGCATTTAACCCATCCAAAGTGCACACACACAGCAGTGAACACACACACACCGTGAACACACACCCGGAGCAGTGGGCAGCCATTTATGCTGCAGCGCCCGGGGAGCAGTTGGGGGTTCGGTGCCTTGCTCAAGGGCACCTCAGTCATGGTATTGAAGGTGGGAGAGAGCGCTGTACATTCACTCCCCCCACCTACAATCCCTGCCGGTATGAGACTCGAACCCGCAACCTTTGGGTTACGAGTCCGACTCTCTAACCATTAGGCCATGACTTCCCCCCTCTTGAACTCTTTGGATCGCCAGAGATGACTCACTTCATTAGCCTGATGGCAGGTTATGTGCTGAAAAGCCCCTGAAGTCATCGAGGAGTTCTGACAGTGGTACAAGCTGCTGATTTGTCACAGCACATAAGCCATGCTTGACTGAGATGTGGCACAAGAGGCTGATACAACACACACAATGCCAGTGACATTTCCATAGAGACGATGAGTGTGGGTATTTGCATTTATTTGAAGACATACATTACTCCAGACAGCTCTAAAAGTATTTACACTACAAATCTTGCATTTTCTGATCCATTTTGATTCCCTCACAAAAGTTCACCTACACTGTGCTATTCCTATCTGTGTGTAGCACCTACAACTCTGCATAATCTTTCAAAGCACATTGATGTCTCTGCATCTGATAGTAAATCTGCAACCCATAAGTGTTCAAACTTGAAGAGGTTAACAAATCATAAGAGAGTGCATTTACAATAAATTCTTAAAGGCACAGTAGCAAAAACAGAAGAATCATGTGACGCTAGAGTAATGGCTGTGGAAAATTCAGCTTTGCCATAACAGAAATAAATTACATTTTAAAATATATTAAAACAGAAAACAGCTATTTTAAACCGTAATATTATTTCACAATACAACTTTTTTTATTGTTAAATAAATCATACTTTTTTCAAAAACATAAAAAATCTTACTGACCCCAAACTTTTCGGGGTAAAATAATATTTTTGTATCTGGCAGACACTTTCATCCAATTTAAGGATAAACCAAAACGTGATTGGTTGCTTAACCTGTCAGTCATACAGCCTCTTGGGCAGTCCTTGGCCATTCAAAGTGGCCAAGGTTCCCAGACCTTCTGCTGTCAGTCTGAAGGTCTGACTACGCGAGACTGCTAAAAATCAAACCCATAAACTTAGCATTTTGTTAACGGTAGGCTCTTATCAATTCAGCAAGAAGAACACTAATATAGAAACTAGAATTATTTTAAGATGTATAATATGACCCCTTTAAGATCCACATTGGGTAATGGTTAGGAAAGGCTCATGAAAACCTGGAGGCAGAAATAGTAGCAGGATTCATACAGAAAATGCAAAGCAGCGCTGCTCCCTGGGTCTGTCAGGTGCACCTGCTAATACAAATTAATTTGACTGTGTTTACATGAATTAGCAATAAGCTATCTGACACTAGCAAAGAACTATAGAACAGAGTGTGCTTTAAGAGAAAATCACGGTTAAACATAATATAGATAAATAGATTACCTGACAAATGCTGTACGTTAATTTCTCTGCAAATTGCAAAAATGCACAAAACACAAACAAAACTCTCTGAGAAAACCACAAGTGAAATCAAGATGATTTATTAAAACAAATGTACATGCAAAAACTAAAGATGCAGATGACGTTTCTCGTGCAGATATGGCATCCTGCATTTGATGTTATTAATAGTCGGGTTAATACACTAAACACACTCAAATCTAAATCACAAATATCTTTAACCAACATTTGCAAGAAATCACTACACACAGTCACCAAAAAATGGTATCGGTGTATCGCTACCAAAAACAACACCATGCCCCCAAAACAAGCCCACACACGGCTCACTCGTCTTCCTCACAACTTGCTCAACTAATACTGTCTGACACCTCTTCAGCTGACTGCCTCCCACTACGACCACCTGAGCTCCACACCAGCAGAAGACCGACGATCTTATGATGGAGTGATAGAGAGAAATAGAGAGAGACACATTACTTACTTGTACGCATGCACAGATGACAAATCAGCGCTGAGCAATCTGTTCTGCAGCTCTAAACCAAATGGGCAGGTGATAGAAAGAGCTCTCGTTTTCCTATCGCTCTCTCCCTCTCTCTCTCTCTCTCTTTCTCATCCTCCTAACTCTTTCTGTTTCTTTCCCTCCCCCTGGCTTCTCACACCATTTTATGACTCACTCCTCTCCTCTCTCGCCTTTTTTTTGGGTTATCAGCCCAAAATCTATTACTTCTAAACCAGTTTGAGGTTTCTGCATCCCTTTATCAGACCTGTTTTGACATTTTTCCAATTGTCCTTTCTCATGCCAGCATTTCTCTATCCCCACAGCCACCGATACATTCTGCTGATAAAAGTGCTGCTTTTGGCTAAAGGAACAGTTCACCCAAATCTGACAATTAATTTACTCACCCATCATGTCGATACAAACCTAAATAACTTTCGTCTGTGGAACACAAAAGGATAAAAAATTAAATTAAATTAAATTAAATTAAAAAAATTAAAAAATTAAAAATAAAATAAAAGCTTTCTTTCTTCTGTAGAACACAAAAGGAGATATTGGAGAGTTGTACTGGTCACTGTTTACCTTGCAATTAACCCTGAATGGGGACTGAGGTATTCAAGCTTTGCATTGCTGATTGTTATTGAGAAATGAAATGAAATGAAAAGAAAATGAAATTTAAAAAAGAGATGCAGAGTTTTCCATGCAATTACCCTGATTGGGGACTCAAAAGCAAAAGCATCATTAGTGCCATAAAATTACATCCAACTCAAAATCTTAGAAGATTCAGGAACAAATCCTTCTTTTGAATCTAATCTTTTAAACTAATATGCTGATTCAATTCTCAGATCCAGTCATGATCTGTCAGAAAAAAAGTTACAGGTCTGAAGTGACATGAAGTTCATCTACCTAAAAGAATGATTTAGACAACTTAACAGCTCAAATAACACATTTATAAGGGTGAATTAATATAGGCACTATAGAATATAGAAAATATTATCTTCACTTTTTTGTTTTTAAAATGCCTTGTCCTATTGATTTCCAATGTAAATGCAGTACAATACAACTTCTGACAAGTCAAATGTCACGGATTCTGACAGCATGTCACGGATACTGTCAATAGAGCTTAACTTGTTTTGAACATTCCCTGTCTGTGTGTGTGTGTGTGTGTGTGTGTGTGTGTGTGTGTGTGTGTGTGTGTGTGTGTGTGTGTGTGTGATTCGAGCCTCTTATGTAGTTTTAAAAGGATGTTATCTGTCAAGCCTACAATTAGCCCACTCAGCCCTCTAAACTACCTCAAACTGTCTTGCTGCCAATCCCAAA
The DNA here is from genome assembly GCF_001515625.1 of Sinocyclocheilus rhinocerous. Taxonomy (NCBI): domain Eukaryota; kingdom Metazoa; phylum Chordata; class Actinopteri; order Cypriniformes; family Cyprinidae; genus Sinocyclocheilus; species Sinocyclocheilus rhinocerous. The sequence continues at coordinate 2,554,038 of NW_015646846.1, read as the reverse complement.
CCATTCCCACAGCTGCAGGCATACTGAGCTGAAGGATCTCAGATGGGAACATCCCTCACAGAGACACTGTCGCCACAGAGTTCCCATCAGTCCTTACACCTCACTTACAAAGAAATATCACCTACATTATAAAACGGTGCTTAGATTAGAAAGTTAAATGAAACAGAATTGAGAACTCTAAGCTATAAAAAAAATCTCTTCCCCAGTAAAACGTTCTTTTGGGATGATAACCCCACAACATTTAAAGCTCTTGCACACAACTTTGTATCTCACCAAAGATGGTTGACTTTCCGTAGAACAGCCTCAGAAAGGCTCAGCTTTCTGCCATTCCCGTTTACTGAGTTCCCCAACATGCTTCTCAGCAGCTCCAAGCAAATGGACAGCCTCAAACGAAGCAGGCCTCTACTCTCTAAAGCTTTTCTGTCCACACCCAAGTAGACAGAGACTCAGGTCTGAGACATCCACCTGATTGTTGAGTTCTTTGTGTTTATTAGACAGTTGAAGTTTCACTCTTGGGAAGTGAAGAAGTCAAACCAGTTTTCAAGTATTTTCTCCATAAATGGTCTTTACTCTGCCCACAGCAGGAGGGTCCAGGACGGATTTCAGGTTAACAAACAAAAGCAGTCCCAAGGGCTAAAATAACTGACCATGGAAATAAAAGAGCTGGGTGTTGTTCTCCTTTTGTCATGTCATGGGAAACACCCAGGCATACTGGACCAATCAAAAATGGACCAGAGCAATCTAGTATCTAGGTATTTGACCTATGTCAAAACAGACCACCAACAGTGAACAACTACCTAGCAACTTCCTAGCACCCACCCAGAACACCCTAGCAACTGCATAGCAACATGCTCAAAATGAAACAGAACTTCTTTGCAACTGCTGAGGCAGGTTTTGCACAATACACACACATTAATATCATACAAAATGTGTTTGAATAATTAATTTATGCAAATAAATAGGCAAATAAGTGGAATGATAAATAGAAAAAATATTCTGTAAAACGTGTTATATTTGTCTGCTTTCAGATATCGTGACTGTGTTTTCTCTGTATACATGGATGAAATGAATATTCACTGACAACAATGCTTCAAAACAAACTGTCTGATCTTAGAAACACCATACCAACGGCTGACTCTGGTGTCATGGGAATTATTTCCAAAATAAAACTGACAGAATTCAGGTCTATTTTCAAACACCCATTCAAACCTCCCATCTCTCAATCACTCTCTGACTTTAAAAAAATCCATCTAGCAAATGCTGCTAATCTGTATCTTTTGCTACATTCAATTTATCAAACAAGAAAAACGGACTAAAGTAACAATACACTAAAACAGTCAATAAAAATATTTCCTTTCAGTTTAACACAGACTGGGCTATCAGGTAACAACGGTGGGTGGAGACCCTCATCCTCCACAAAATCTGTTTTCTCACCTGACTAGTTTTAAAAACAGTCTGAATGAACATTGCGTTTGGAAAATTGCATTATAATAGGGGTGTACAGACAGATATATAAACAGATAGATATATAGACAGAAAGATACAGTATATGATATACATATGTAAAAATAGTTTAATTTTGAAAAATTACATAAAAATAACAAATATCAAATTAATAATATATTTTAATTATAAAAAAATATATTTTCCCAAATGCTTTTCTCTATCTATTTGCCAGTTGGGCAGTTTATAATGTGAGAGCAACTTGTCATATGGCTACCAAAAATGAAAGTAAGGACACATTTTTTAATAAAAGTGAGTCAAAAATTATACATTTATATTTGTAGAATGCTAAGTACATTTATTTATCAATTTGATAAGTAATTTATTTATTTTATATTCATTTTTATTTTATTATATTATATTATAATTATATTATATTAATAATTTGATAACAGATTCCATCCTTTGTTTGTTTGTTTATTTATTTGTTTAGCAAAACACTAATAATGAAGGCTTCCACAGAAATCAACGGAACAACAAAGAATTAAAAAGAAAGAAAACCGGGTGAACAACAGGATGTGGGGGGGGGGGAACAACACATTTAATAGAGCTTCCAGGGTGAAATGAAGGGCAATATCCTGAAGGGCCCAATCACTGCTGCTCAAGCACCTGTTGTCATGTTGAGCTGAGCTTCACTTGCTGTGTGGTGATTCACAACCTCCGTTTGCCCTCTTCAGGCTATATCGCAATCACACAGACCCAAACCTCTAGCTCTTCATGTCAAACACCAGCAAAATAAACTGAATCCAGTGTGAAGACATCATTTACAGTTACTAAATGAGTTCATATCTCATAATTACACATTGAGAATTTCTCCAATGCACGATTCAGAGTAATGATAGAGGAAGCAAAAACATCATGCATTTGCAACATAACTCATTAATTCCAATTCTAGATTAACAACATTTTCTCATCTGTCTAACCAGTTCCCATGCCTTCTTACAATTCCAGACTCTGCAGGACAGTGAGAAATTGAAATGTAATCGATCTGTTCCATTCTAAACCCCACCCAAATAAAGTTCCAGTCTACTTTTTCAGACTCGAGGAAATATGTTTTCCAGAGCTCCACACCCCTACAGAGCAAGTTTCAACGGTACCATACACAAGCATTTTAATAATCTCTTTCATACTGAAGCACACTGCGAAAGCACAGATCTCTGGGGGTTTACTTATCCTGTCAAATTAGATGACTTAAATGACGTCGCTGTGAGGCATAGCTTACTAACGTCCCCCAAAGACCACTGCTTTCCTCACTAGACCAGTGCCCTTACAGAATCTGGGCAAACTACAGTCCAAAACAAACTAAAAACAAAGCACTGCTTTCCATATCCTATGATAACAAGATTAATTATTTAGTCTTTAATGGAAAACCACTTAAATTGATCAAAATGTCCACTTACAGTACAAAAAGTGGCATTATTATTAGACACAGACCAAGTTTAATATGAAGTTTAATACTTTAGGGCAGGGGTTTGTTAAATATTATAAGCAATGGTAAGACTATTAAAACAACAACTTACATGCAAATAGACACACATTTGGTTCTTACATATTTAGGCCAGGAAATTCATCAGACAACATTTAACCATTCTGAGACTATTGTGTTGACCAATAACCATGTCTGCTTGACCAATTAACAGATATGGTAGTTAATTACAAAGAAAATTTAAGAAAAATATGTTATATTTATATATAAAATATGTAAATATATTATAAATTCTATATAAATAAATATGCATATAAATATTTTTTAAAATATATACATGTATGTGTGTGTATTTACATAAACATAATAAATATACACAGTACACACACATGTAAACACAAACTTTTATTTTGTATGCAATTAATCACTTGACAGCTTAAAATAAAATAAAATTAAATTAAATTAAATTAAATAAACTTTCCATGTTTTTTGGACAATGTACAATGGTACTATCAACGATTTTGGGGTATGTATGGTACATGATCCATTGTACCAAGTACATTGGTGTACCATATAAATGCCATGGCATATAAACATGGTAATCATTCAGTACAATGGTACAAATCAAAGCACCATATTATTAATATTGTCCTTTCAGAGTAGTATCTACACGGCATCCACAGCATCACTTAAAAGCGTCCCTGTTGTCCCTGGCAGCTTTTATCCCAAGCACATGCTTGTCCCATGAGAAAGGACGCGGGGATGCCCCATCCAGTGCTCAGCTTTTACTATCGCCTCCATATGCCCTTTTACAGCCTGTTTCTTATCAATCTGAGAGCTGTCTCAACAATTTTCTCAGGCCTGCAAGATGAAGACCAGCTTAGAAAAGCCTACACGTGCCACATCTCGGCATCTGTCACAGTAGAGACATTCATGCCATGCAGAAGAGAATACCAGGCTGATGCGTAATACTGATTTGAATAGGTCTAATCATAAAAGCATTGTGTCTTCAAACAGCACAGGCTGTGACAGTGGCAGTGGGCGTATATGAGAGGAAGTGTTCGGACACAAAGTGACTCTTGCAGAGAAATTCCAAACATGCACAACAAAAGAGCACTTGAAAAGGCAAACGATGAAAGTTATAAATGCATTTAACCTGTTTTTACAGTCTATTTATCACTGTTAGTACTGCTTTTGAGAAAAATGCTTTCTTTTTTTTATATACTTTTATATTTCCAAAGAAAAGTTTAGTCAGGCTTCAAGTGATAATGAATATTTTTTTGTTCTCAAATGTAGCAAATGTTTAATAAATACTATATTTAAAAAATAAATAAATAAAACATATAATATAAATATAATAACAAATAAAATGAACTACTGCATCACACATGGGAAAACAAAATACAGCCATTTAAAAGGATAGTTCACCCAAAATGAAAATCACCATCATTTACTCACCCTCTGCTTGTTTCATCCAAACCTCTATGAGTTTATATCTTCTGCTTAACAAAAAGGAACAACGTTGGTAATGAAACAGTTGATGTATCCATTGACTTCCATAGTATTTTTTCCATACAATATAAATCAATGGCTGCCGTCAACTTTTTGGTTACTATAGCATTCTTCAAAGTATCTTCTTTTGTGTTCAACAGCAACATGTTCAACAGCATATAGGTTTGGAACAACTTAAGGCTGAATAAATGACAACAGAATTTTCCTTTTCAACAGTAATACTATTCAAACAACAACTTGAAGCACAAACAGGTACATATTTAGTGTTTTCATATTCAAAGAATGTCTTTTGTGTCTTCCAATACACGTACAACTAAATGTGGATGTTTATCTGACAACAAGCCTGTTTACTTAATGTTTTATGCAACTAAAGAGAGAGCGAAAAGGGGAGAAGTCAGAGAGGGGAATATAAAGGAGGAAAACAGAGAAATCAACTGTATGGAAAAAAGGAAAAGAATAGTATAAAGATAGCTAAAACAGAGTTTTTCGTGTGTGCTGTTTCTCTTGGGTCTCTCGTCGCATTAGCATGCACTGCAGTGCTCATCTGGGATGATACACGTGGAGTGAAACCCAGGTCCCGCCATAATTACATTCCGGCATTCGCCCTCTCCCTTCACGTTCCCTCTTCTCTCCAGACACATCCTCTTCACAGCCATTATAAACCAGCTTTACACATAACCAGCTCCCTCCATAGTAATAACGCTGTCAATCAAGCAGCCGTAAAACTTTGCACCAGTAGTATAGGGCTGGGGTGGCTGATGCGAAAGATATCTGAGAGTTTGCTCGTATTTGTGAGGTAACTGAATCCACCCTGCCCTTCACAACCGCTCACACACATTACAGTAGTTAAGGTGACCTTTAACGTTATGGAATGTGATGACAAACTTTGTGCCTTGTGTCCAGACATGTGTACAATGGGGGGAAAATGTATATGACACAAAAGCTTAAATGCAATAAGGGGTTGCGAAACACTACACTGGAAAAAATATGAATAATATATATATATATATATATATATATACACACATACAGTATATACCCACTTGGAGCCACTTTGACAATTAAATAAAGTGTGCTGCATTACATTGAACTTGGAAAGTAGGAATTCCCAACTTCCTACTTGGAGAAGTTGGAAAACATTACTTGGAGTTTGACTTTCAATTTGGAAAGGCAGTTATTATTTACCAAGTTCAGCTTATCAATGGAGAATATTTTCAGTTTTCAAATGTTTTTAAGAAAATGTTTGTTTAATAATGCATAAATTCAATCATTTAAAAAATGTTTGCGCTAACATTACATTATATACATTTAGCACTAACTACCTTTAAGAAAGAGAAGGACTTACCAAATATGTCTTGATCTGGAGAATGTTTTGTCCACTCTGTGGAGAAAAGAAATATGGTATTGTTCAAAAACACAGGCATTTTAAAAGTTTGCATATACACTGACACAACTGTAAGCCCTTATAGCCATTACACAAAAAGGGCGCTAATTGATTTCACGCTTTTAACACATTCTGGCAACCAGTCTCCACACAGAGCCTGCTAAATGCTAAAGGCTAATCAATACACCGCTGACAAACTCCTCATGCACTTTAACACTTGACTTGATGTGATTATGACTCAGCAAATCTATCAGGTTAATGAAGGGTGAGGGCCAATAAGATAATGAAGATCCACTGGAGCACATCATCAATTAATACAAGCAATTGCCATCGCTAAAATCCCTTGAAACATTTCCGCCATCCTCGCTCAGTGTGTAGTATGCAAAACCTTAAACCCCTCATCCTATTATTTTGTGTTTATGCATAATATTTCGTTTGATTTTGATGGAAAACTCAACAGTTAGAATTCAGAGGGCGTTTGTGGTTTTGAGACGCTAATGAGAGAAGCAGCTTCTGTAACGGTTCTCTGAAGAGCAGCTGCGGCTTTGTTCTAAGAATATGCTATGACTCTGCTTGGTTTAAAAACAGCTCCGTCCTCAGATATGTACTGAAAAATACCTTTCATAAAACTGAACATCAAAATATACAATGCTGAACACAATGGCAGTTTCACATGGAAAAGACACCCCATTTTCATTGCTAACATAATTTTGTATGTTGCCACAAGGAGGTTCTACAAACCCCTCCTGTTTGGTTAAAAACAACATGCATCATGCAGCATGAGTGATTGAGCCAAGTGTTGCACGTATATTTTGAACAATGATCAATAACCTCGATCAAATCCTTCAACAAAAAACTGAGACTGAAAGTAATTGTTTTACAGCCAGAAGCATTATGATATCTACATCTACTTCCTTTGCTGTAAATGTCAGACCTCCATTGTCAATCATAGCACTAGGTTGTCCTCCAACCTTCTGCTGAGCGCGAGGGAAAAGTGTGGCTGTTGTGTCAACAAAATGAGTTATCACTTCAGGTAGAGCATAGAGTAACAAATATTTCCATAACCTCGAGGAGAAGGACAAACAGTGACTTTGATCATTTATTAGCTGCTGGAGCTAACAGTCTTTCAGATTTATTTTACATAATAAAGTAGGGCTGTGAATCAATTAAAATGTCATTTTAATTACATTACATGCGTATCATTTAATCAAAGGGAAAGTCATGCTTAAATGACTTATTGCAGAAGTGCATGTCAGGAGCATGCAGTTTTGTAATAATTAACTAAATTAAATTAATGGAATAGATCCAAGATGTAGAAAAGTTTGTTTCCTCGTCAGAAATGTAGCATTACATCACTTGCTCACCAATGGATCCTCTGCAGTGAATGGGTGCCGTCCAAACAGCTGATAAAAACATCACAATAATCCACAAGTAATCCACACCACTCCAGTCCATCAGCTAACGTGTTGTGAAGTGAAAAGCTGTGTGTTTGTAAGAAACAAATCCTTCATTAATAGCAAGTGATGTAATGCTACAATTTTTCCAAAAAAGAAACATCTTGTATGGCCTGAGGGTGAGTACATTTCAAGCAAATTTTCATTTTTGGGTGAACTATTCCTTCAAATCATTAAACAGGGTTTATACACATACACATCCCTTACATTTTCTTCAGAAAATGTAACAAAATTATATAATGTATTGTAAAATATTACAATACTATATTATAAAATATAGGTGCAAAATGCATTGCAAGATTTGTCATATGCAATTGCAATTTTTTTTTTATAAAAAAAAAAAATCAAACAGTATATGACATAAATAAACCACTCTAAATACCACATGAGTTCAGGAGTAAATATTGGAGCCCAGCCGCTGAATGTGGAAACAAGGCCTATAAACCACCACACGAGGGATCAGTGTGTTTGTACGAGCATCTGTCAGTAAACACACTGGATCAAACAGAACCAGTTTCAGATTGCTTATGCAATCCAAAATACAAACCTGTTAGACCTGACGATATGGGTAAAAAGCCACAGAGCAACAGATGTATCACAATACACAATGTCATTACGGGGGTCTTTTTCCATAATCTGTTATTTCAACACAAAAGTGCTTCAAACTTCACATAAAAAAAGTTTCAGGAAATGGAGACAAGAGGAATGTCACAAATTGCTTCATGACTCATGTTTCCATTGTCTCTTTTTGTCGGAGAAACACATCTGAGCGAACTATGACATCATCTTATATCATCATCAAACCGTCGGCAGTTCAACTGAACCGTTTTAACCGAGTAGGCATAACAACACAGAGTCAAGTGACAAAATGTGCAAGTATAACAGACATGCATACGTGATATCTTATTTCTGTGAATAAAAGAAACTTTAATATAAAAAAATGCAGTTAATAAAATAATTTTTTATGTTTCTAGACAGTTATAGACACCATACATGATGACAAAAGTCAAAACCTCCTTCTGAATTGACACTAAAATTATATATATATATATATATATTAAAGCTAAAACAAGTAATTTTCAATCATTTTCAACAGCCTAGTTTGAATTATTCCACATATAACGTTTACCACATGTGCATCTACATAATGTGTTATCAGGTTTTCATCTTGAAAAACCAGTAGTTCTAAAAAGTTAGAAAATAACTACTTACTACACAAAAAAAAACATTTTTACTAGTTTGAAAACAAGATGGCAAAGCAATATGTAACTAATTTGGTCAACAAACCTGGAACTACTTCATAACCATGCAGAAAATTAATCAGCACCTTCAAACATACATCAACCAATCAGAATCAAGCATTCAGCAGTATCGTGGCATGAACATTGATTAGAAGATGTCATGTTCGCTGATATCACTGAATGCATGAATCAAGTTTTAGGTAATCTACCTATGAAAAGTCAAATACATAAACAGCATTCATTTTAACAAAACAAATCTTAAAAACTCGACGTCACGTTAAAATCTGCATCTATAAAAGGAAGGTAGCCACCAGTGAAGATTAACTGCAATAGTACATTTTGGCAGGCAAATGATAATTCAAAGCCATCATTATCTGTCCTTGCCACACACACGCCCCTCACAAATCCCCAGTAGTCTGTCTTACCCCCCATATGCTCCAAACGTGAAGCTCCTCTTCCTGTGAGACATTCTTCTGTTTTCCCTCTTAACCTTCTACTCCTTCTACTCTACGGTCTCTTCTCCTTTTCTTTGACAGAGGACACTGGTTTTGTGCCTCTGTCTCAATGTGTGAGATTGTGTCCCTCCTTCTCTGCTTCCCATCCTCCTCTCTTCCCTCCCTTTCACTACCTGAGATGGAAGATCCACAGCTATGAGCAGGTGCTTGTCTTTTAAATTATTTTAAACACACACACATATGGGTCAGTGACTATAACATGGATGTCCAAGAGGATGAAAAGAAAATTAATGAAAAGATGAAAAGAAAAAAACTATTTAAAGACTAGTTTAAAATGTAACCCAGTCTTATGAGAAGTCGTAAAAATCTTTTCAGCTCAAACCCAAATCTAACCATGATTAATTAAAAAAATAATACAAATCCTTCCTTTTGTGCAACACTGGTTGTACGATAACATACAATTTCACCATGTTATATGAATTAAGAGTTGTCAATAGAGTGTGCTGGAAATATCATCATGTTTGTTTCATACTATTTTTTTAATTATTATTTAATTGTAACAATTTTGTGGATCGTCTCGGTTACGTATGGTAAACCTCGTTCCCTGAAGGAGGGAACGGAGACGTCACGTCAGATGACCGACGAAATTGGGATCTCGCTTAGAGAGACCAACTGCGACACAAACAGGGGGTAGTGCAGCCTGATGTGTGCAACCCACTCGACACGGGAAACCACCACCGCTGAAGCGCCGTACCGCCAAAACACGAAGAGCTCTCCAAGAGCACTGAACTCGTTCAGTCTTCTTCTCTCAGTAGAGTAGTCAGGAGCAGAACGATGTGATCGCTCGGCTCCTCAGCGAAAAGCTGAATATGCGCTGCATCTGCTGCCTACTTATACTCACGCTGTGATCAGCGGCAGCTGGATGCAATAATCGCATGCCAATGTGCATTGGCTCGTTTAGTTTACACTCTAAGTAGATTGGTCACTCTAAGCGAGATCCCAATTTCGTCGGTCATCCGACGTGACGTCGAGAGTGAACAACTGAAAGGGAACAGTGTGTGTTTGTATATATATATATATATATACACACACACACACACACACACAATTATAATTAAATAATTATACAATTATTTCATTTTGAATACATATGAGGCTACTTATCTTATTCATTAATTTTAAACAATTTTCAAATTTATTATCAAGGCTTTTAATGTTTTTTTTCTCCATTAGCAGCTCAGGATTCTTACACACATTGAATTTTATTTTCACACACACACACACACAAATAAAAATGACTCCAGCACGTCTAATTCAGACATTCAAAACAAGAGGTGTATTCAAGTTACTGTAAGTATGAAATACACTTAAAGTCATGTGATTGTGTTTTTTGTGGTCATATTAAACCGTTTGTACAAATGGAAATAAAAACATTAATATAATCTGCATTCTGCTCAACACTGAATATAAAGCTCTAATGCAGGGGTCAATGATAATTACTGGCATGCGAGCAATAGGGAAAACTGCATACCGACGTACAATTTGAGGTAAACAATGCTCATAGTCACGCAGCCTGTTAGGAGCTATAAACACTATTAAAGATTTTGAGAATTTCACTAGTCTACAAATGCGCATGCCAATTACGTTTTGGCTGGTCTGTCTCAGCATTCTAACAGCACTCGTCAATGTCAAAATAATTTACTGTTTACAGTTTACAGAAGCAAAGCGTGAATTCCAGCACGAATTCATCAGATTAACGCTGAAAGACAGCGAGGTAAGATGGAAATTTGCATAATGCAAATCATTTAATATTAGTCAACTGTTTTACGATAGAAATGTTAAATGACCGACAGCTATATCCAGTGATGCAAAGTTTTGAGAGAGAGAGAGAGAGAGAGAGAGAGAGAGAGAGAGAGAGATGACAGTTGCAGTGATGGAGAAATATTTTTGACTCTGCATCTCACTCTACAAACAATGAAGCTGAGTTTAGTTACTTCAAACAGCGATTTTACCTCCTCGTTGCTGAGAAATATAATGTACCAATTCAGTATCGAAGCTGTTTTATTAATAAAAGTCGCGGGGCAGCACTGACAACAAGTTTCTGTGCTCCTGGATGTTTTTGTGTGTGCGCAGTGCAATCTCCGATTTCTCTCTCTCTCTCTCTGTGTTTGTCAATAAAAGCAGCGCATTAATATAGAACGGTGATTAAACTAAATGGTTTTAAATGCACAATAAGCCTTGTCACACATATAAAATGGTGTTTAGTAGGGTCACACTGTAAATCTGTTATTCAAAGTCTAAATTCAACAGTAAAATAAAGAAACTTTTAGGATTTTGAAAAGTTTAAAAACAATTGATAAAAAAAGCTTCAGAAATATTTAAGTTTCTGCACTGTTTGTATGATAATCAAATACAGATTTTTATCTCAACATTTAAAAATTATTATGCACTATAATAATACAGCATGCATTAAAAAAAAGGGTGGGAAGGGGGTACTGGACATATTGGCACAGTGGTTAACCAGAAAATTTTTTAAATGCTCTAATGTAATAAAATACTCCCACTGGTGCTGTGCAACTGCTGAATTTAACAGCATTACAGCATAAACTCGGACTAAACGTACTAGAACTTCTTCAATTAAAGCTTAATTGAGAACCAGCTGTATTATTTTCTCAGGCAGATCTCTTAAAGACAAACACATATAACCTTTGGTAACCTCAGGCTCAGATAAATGGATGTTTACTGTATGGAAACATTGGCAACAGCACAATGCACTCATAGCAGCTGGAGAGCTCAGTGTGAGTAAATAAACATCTCTTGCTTGCTCGTTTTGCTTTCTCACAATTAGTTGTTGACATAGTTGTTAAACAATAATTATTTTTAATTTAATAGTAGAATGACCGTTACTATAGTAACAATCCATTAATCTTTTATAGCTCATTAAACTTTAATCCCAGTTATGTTTCATTTAAGTCTTTAATGCTTATCATAAAACTCCAAAAGGAAAATAACAATTAAGGGAATAGTTCACCCAAAAATGAAAATTTGCTGAAAATGTACTCACCTACTGGTCATCCAAGATGCAGATGAGTTTGTTTGTTCATCAGAACAGATTTAGATAAATTTAGCATTACATCACTCGCTCACCAATGGATCCTCTGCAGTGAATGGGTGCAAGTTAACAAATGCATCATTAAAACATTTTAACTTCAAACAGTCACTTTTATGCAAAATCCATAATACATAATAACACTTTCTCCAGTGAAAAATCCATTCCCTGTTGTTCTCTCGAATCAAAAACCACCAACATAATTGTTTAGAACTTTTTTGAACTGTTTTTGCTTGTAAACGGCACTTGATCTGTGCATATTTCTCTCCTGATTCAGACAAGATGGCTTTTACACTGGAAAAAGCAATATTAGGGACTGTTTGAAGTTAAAAACATCTTAATGATGGCTTTGTTACTTACAAACACACAGCTTTTCACTTCACAAAATATCAATTGATGAACTAGAGTCATGTGAATTACTTGTGGATTATTGTGATGTTTTTATCAGCTGTTTGAACTCTCATTCTGACGGCACCCATTCACTGCAGAGGATCTATTGGTGAGCAAGTGCTGCAATGCTAAATTTCTCCAAAACTTTTAAAATGCATAGTACCACCCAATTCCCTGTGCCAGATGAGCTAGCCCCCAGTCACAAACTTAAAATAAGTCTAAAACAATCAAAAGTGACCCAGAGGGACAAAGTCAATTCAATAAAAGAGATTATTTTATAGGTTGGGTAGCTGTGTGTCCTGATCTGAGAGACAGACGGCGTCTAGTGTCTGCGGTGCAGGACATTTCATAATCACTTTGAAATGTCGTGTCATGGGGTCGGACTGTCTGAGACAAAAGCCATTAGAGCTATTCTTCTACAGCTAATGCTAAAGGTGACCATTCATTTTTAAAGGGACATCACTTCAGAGAGCCCCATTTATCGGTGGGTATAACCATTCACTTAGGATTCATGTGAACCTATTAGTAGGTAAAATATATGTGGCCTAGTACAAATGTGGCTTGTGATATTTCCTAGTCTATTATTTCTTGTCCTCTTTTCACTGTCCTTATGAATAAAGGTGGCAAAATGGAAAAACTGTTAAACATACTTAAAGCTGCAGTCTGTAACTTTTTTTTGTTCAAAATGTAAAAAATTGACATAATAATCGAGTACACCATGAATAAATTTTCCAAACCATGTTTTTGGCTTGTCCTGAATCACTACGGTACACAATACGTGTTTATATGCGGATTATTTTAGACTGGTTCGGGTAGGTACCGCTGCGGAGTAGCCCAGTATAAATATAAATATATGGTTATTTTGCATGTTATTTTAACAATGGTTATTTTATAAATATATTTTAATCAATTATTATTATTATTACTTTATTATTGAAAAAACTATTTTTATAATATTTGAGGGGTGGAAAATTGAAAACAAGCAAAATGTGACAATGTGTAACAGAAAAATACACATTTAAGATACAGTTTTTATGGCATTTTTCCTGGGTAGGACCTTTAGATGAACATACTTGTCCCCAAAATTAATAAATTAAAACTTAATTTACATAATACCATTTTGACTTGCTCATACTCCCTCTCTCTTTCTTTCTCTCTCTCTCTTTTGATGTCCTCTGTGGGGAAACATGGAGGTAGAAACAGGACTATTTACTCTGGTTAATTTGTGAACAGCTGATATGGGAAGGACACCAGGAGATTAATTAGTCTGTAACAGCCCCTGTCACACACACTATTAAAAGCAGGTCAAAAAAAAGTCAAGAACAACTACAAGAAAAAGTTATGCAGCAGCATCCTTTTAGAGGCCAAACAGCATGGCGCCTGAGATGTTCAGACACACATGCTCAATAATAACAGAATAAATCTCTGACAAGTATAGTAAAGAAATTCAATTTACAAGAAATTAAAGATTCCCTTTCCACTTTAACATAAAAGGCATAAACTGATCTAAATTACTGTAAGTTGGTCAGTATTTCCTGGAATAAGATCTAAATGAAGTTTATGTGCTGAAGGGTTTCGGTTGGAATGTTCTTCCGCAGGATGTGTGCAGTTCTGTTTATTAACCGCTAGAGCGCCAAAAGTTACATAGTGCTGCTTTAAGGGAGTAGGTTAACTGAATTCAGGCCAGGCCAGTAAGTTCATGAAAAGCTTAAAGTGTAAAGCAGAAATGTGTCAGAAAAGGATTTGGATTAGCACTGCCACCATGTGGTACTACACTCCTAATGCATATCCCATAATTCAACACTACAGTACCACATATAAAACCAATGATTAATCAAACTCTTAAGATGCAACTTTACTTCTTTTCCATAAGTTAACCAAACATGCTGCAACCTACTCACGTTTCACCCAGTAATTGAAATTCTGTAAAACAGGACAAAGAAAGCAACAAACCAAGGATCATTAAAGTAGTGCATTATATTTCAAGTATTCTTAAGTAATTTTGCCCATAGTTAATTCTCATGCACGCTAATGCACAATCAAACCTGGTGCATCAAGATGTATAACTCACAATATAACATGAATGGCCTCTAAAGTCGTATTTACTACTAGAATACTCTTACCCTTGTTTCTGAGTTGGGCGGGCCATAGACTTTAAACATGGTTGAGGGGAGACCGTTTGCTTTAGTGACTGGTATTTTTATTTTATTTTTTAACCACAACAACTAATTTGCCTTGGCTTGTCGTTAAAGTCTTGCATATTTATGTATATAAATAACAATTTAATGTATATTCTATATTTTTTATACAGCAAAAATAGCATAGAGCTAAAGTATAAAAAGTAAAAGTATAGAGCAGAGCAAGTAGGCAAAAATGAACCTAGCATCCTCCATGACTCCTAATTCATTACGACAACAAAGCACTTGAATGTGACAAACTCTTAATTATGACTTCAGATGTGGAGATTAGGTAATTTCCGATAACATGTGAAGTCAGCATAAATGTCATTAGTTCTTGCATGTCACGACACCAACCTGTTACAAGCCATAGTTTTGCATTTATGAAGTGCAGCCTCAACATTCTGCTCAATATCTCTTTTTGAATTAAACAGAGGAAAGAAAGCCATACAGGTTTGGAATGACATGAGGGTCAAAATTTATATAAAATGCTCGCATCAAAGTACAAAGTACTTATGGTTATGATACTGTTAAGGTTTAGTCACATTTACCGTTGCTTGGTGAAATTTTGGGGGCGAAAGTCATTTCAACAGGAATCTGCACAAATAAAGTTGCAGATGCAGATTTTGCTTGTGTTCAAGTTGGTCACGTAAATTTGCCATGTTGACCAGCAAAATCTGCTTGGTTTAAAAGTGACTTCTGTGAGAGGTGATTCATGTAATACTACACTTTTGACAATTGAGCTTCTTTCGACCACACAATTTTGCCTAAAAAAGGTGACCACACTTTTACGATAAAGCACAGACTCCTGGGTACAGTTAATAAAAGGAGAAGAGTGAAGTCGCTGAATGAGGTTTTATGACAGCGTACCTTCAGTTCAATGTCAGGTGTGGTTACCTGGCAACACGTATCGCTGTCTGCTGCGATATACAATGCTGTCTATTGTCTCTTTCAGCACTTTGGATAGTGGCGGGCATCTGAGGGCACATGTAGACACATTAGCAGACAACCACATGCGAATACACTGCCGTGCGTGTTTCTTTTCTGAGAACACGTTATTTACCAAGTGCAGCGTGAATGACAACAGCATGTGTTCTCTGCAGAAACCCATCAATTTACATCTGCAGTCTGCTGGGAAGGAAAGCCCAGTACACAAGTTTTCACAGAGCGCTTATAGGAGAAACAGGACTGTCTCAGGCTGTGAGCAGGCAATGCTGGGAGTCCAATCAAATAACCTCCATCTGAGCAAGGTTCCAGCATCTCTCTCTTCCTGCAATGCTTTTAACATAACAACAGACAATATTTTCATTTATTACTAAAGTATTACCCGAAAAATATATATTGAAAAATATTTAATGAATAAACAATGTCTTTTTTCTATAAAGTATTATAAAGAGCATTTTTATTTCATTTCAAATGTATTTATATGAAACTTAAATTTGTTATAGTTCTAAATCTATTAAAAAAAAACAAAGTCACAGTGTGCAAGCTAAAGGAGGCAGTGACAAAGAAAAGCTTTCTAGAAACAACACAGGCTATTCTTAAACATATATACTGTAAATAGCAAGGAAATAGCAAGGAAGGTGAACATTTAAAAATAAATCAAAATATTTTTGTTGCAAAAATAATACTGCAATAATACTCAAATTTTATTATAATGTAGCTTATCTTTGTTTTTTATAACTAAAATGTATTTTGTAAATAAATAAATAATTGCACAAACTGACAGTGTTTTTTAAATATTATACTATCATTTATTCATTTTAAATGAGCTTTTATTTTTAAGTTTTTCATTTCAGTGTAAGTTTTAGTCATTTAGTTGTGTGTTTTTTTTATTTGTATTAGTTTTTTGTTTTTTCTATTCAGCTTTAAATACTTTACATTTTATTTGTTAAATTTCAGTTTTAGCTTTAGTAATTTTTGTTCTTCAACCCATATTTATTTCAGTTAGTTGCAAGGCAACATTTCTAACCTTCATTTATAAATATTTTCACCTAATCCAAGTTTTAATATTCAATATTTTATTGCCAATTTATTTTAATTACAAAAAAAAAAAACATTAGGTTTTAGATAATGATAACACTGCTCACAGACTTCAATCTGAAAACACTACTAGACACCAGAATATCACAGTAGCGAGTCAAATCACTAACACCACCCAGGAAATGACATACTGTAGCAGTACTCTAAAAACACTCAGAACACCCTACAACACCAGAGCAAAGAAATGGTGAGTTTAGTCCTCTAAAAATCTGGTTCATTCTTCAAAGCACCTAGAGTCGGTGACAGTGTGGATTGTGTATTTCATGCGAAGTTCCTCCACATTTTGGAGTTCCCGCACATTCATATATTGCCACAGCTCGTGTGCTCTCTGTGCGCTTCGCCTTAGATCTGCTCTTCAATGTGATCTTCAAAGCCTGCGGCACCATTTCATGGCTTACTGCTCGGGTTGACCGATCTCAGAACGATCTCTGTGTTGTTCTGTCTGACCGATCTCCCCCCCACCACCACCACCACCGCCGCCGCGTGTCTGACCTCCAGATGAGCGAGCACTGCCGGCAGACTGAGGCTGCTTGAGACATCACAGTTGAGCAGAGCGAGTGCAAGCGAGAGGGAAAAAGAGATAAGAATGTGTCACAAAGAATCGGTCTCAAAGTGTGAGAGTGAAATGCTGTGTGCATATGTGTGTGTCTGGGTGAAATCTGCAGTAAATGAGACTCACACAATGACCCTCTTCAACTGAACAGGAACACCATCACTGAGTGCGAACTGAACCTGTCTGCATAAATGCATTTAAAACAGATGGACAGGATTGTTACAGAGTTACTCCCAGTGGAAAATCTTGAGCCATTTCGAAGACTTTTCAGTTATGTTTCATTTAAATATCAAGTTAGTCTGAGATGTTTTTCCTAAGATTCTTTACAAATGGAGACAACTGGTTTATAAAATTAATGTGAATAGCATAGCACAGATCATTTGGTCTTGGAAGAATTTGATGAGAAATATTTGAGTTTATACTGAAATCTTTAACTTTTGTTTGCAGATGTTCCTGCAGGAAAGAATAATCACAAATATGATCTCTGTAGTATCTCAACTGTTTCTGTTCCTAGAGAGCAATGAGTTTTAAAGAAAGCAAATGGAGACTTTTGTGCAAGTCTCATGTTTGTTCGATTTTTCTCTCAAGAAAAAGAGCAGTGTCTCAAAATGTTAACAATTTTCTTTAGAGATGCACCGATCGATCGGCCAGGGATCGGAATCGGCCGATTTTTCTCATGATCGGCCTGGATCGGTGACCGACCGGTCAGTCTCACTTCTTTCCGATTTCGAGTCGATCCGTTTTGTTACCAGCGACACAGGCAATAACATCAGCCGCGCATTCTAGCTCTCTTCTCTCCGACGGCCCCTTCTCTCTCACACACGTCTCATTCGCTCCGGTTAAATAGTGCTTGTATTGCGCATTATTTTAGTAATTCCCGCAGGTTTCATGCTTATACCAAACGCGCACGCACCACCACTGATCTAGCTCTTGAATGAATACGTTTTATAACTTTAATGGTAAGCATTAATCTGTATTTAATTTTTACAATGAAGACTACAGAAATTAAAGTAATCAAATGTAAAATAACACTGGATGTGTTATTTTACATTTGATTACTTTAATTTCTGTCGTATTTCTTAACTGAATAAAAACGTACTTAACCTGTTTCATAGCTCTCTTTATTCTATTGCATTTATTTGTGCTGTTGTTTGCAATTTTTTTATTTGTTCTTATTTTATTACTGACTTTTTACTTGTGTTTTTTAATGAAAATAAAACTTTGCGTTGAAGAAAAGTAGATTTTTGTTTGTATATGCTGTCAATTATAGTTCTTAGAAAGAAAATCGGAATCTGCAAAAATATCGGCATCGGTATCGGCAGATCACACTAACAAAAAATCGGAAATCTGAATCGGCCAAGAAAATTGCAATCGGTGCATCTCTAATTGTCTTATTTGTCTTTTTTATTTATCCTATAGGGAACATTAGGGACAAAGTTGTTCTTTAAAAGATGAAAACTGAGAACTACTGGCAAATCTGAGCTTTTGTTTTCTCTATTTGAAACTAGAAATAAATGAGATTACAAGCATATACTTGGACAAAAGGCTCTTCTTGCACTCTATGTAAACTCACAATATCTCACAATCTGACATTTCTCTTAAAAATAAAGGTTCTTTATTGGCATCTGTGGTTTCATGAAGAACCTTTAACATTCATGGAACCTTTCCATTCCACAAAACGTTCTTTAAGTAGAAAAAGGTTCTGTAAATGTTTAAAATCTACTTTATGGTTCTTTGGAGAAACAAAATTGTTCTTTTCTGGCATTGATGTGAAAACCTCTTGGAACCTACAGGGTTTGTTTAAAAGAGATAACACAAGAAAAGCATTATAGGTAGTTATGAAGGAGACAGAGAGAAAGAAAGCGTTAAAGGACCATGAAGCAAGCATCTTGTCATGATTATGTTGGCACATCCGCTCCTAGCTCCTGGGCTGCAATGTCGTGTCACCAAATGGCCAAAGTAATGCCAGTGTTGCTGAGGCAGAAACAGAGCCTGGCGGGGTTATCAGCATTTCTCCTGTCCATCAATGCACATTTTCTCTAAAACATGGACTAAATGTGATCTTACATATGCACATACCTCTACAGTATCAAAGTAACTTTTGGAAAAATACATTGTTTTTATTAACACTTTCAACATCTTGTTCCAACGCTGACTTCTGTTCTAATACGATGACATATGGGTAATGTTTCCATTCATCTTACCAAACATGCTCCAAATGGGGCGAGAATGACTTGAGGGTTTGATTTTAACTTTCAGATGGCTTGGCATCTGTCTGCTTTTGGCAGTTTGCACTGAGAACAAATGTATTTCACACACTTTTTCATATTTTAGCCAGAAATTGTGAACTTCTACCAGTCATGCTGTTAAAAACTGATAAAAAATCTGTTCACATGTCTGAAAAGTGTCAAAAGAATTAAAAAGTTAAGCTACAAGCATGAACCTTGGAGTATAAAGACATATCTTGGGAGTGTTCTAACATTCAAGCTGGCACAGAGTACAACAGGAAGGCACTGCCATTTGTCAGTAGTTAACAGTCATCAAAGTGGAAATGTAACCCTGTGTCCTTCTGGACCATTAACCATTTCAAGCTGCTTGGATTGTGTTTTTCAAGGAATAAGCCATGGGAAGCATCTGTTTTCCTGGGATTTTACCATGCTTAAAGGGATACTGACTGTTGCGGTCGATCAAGGAAATCCATGTTTATATTGATAGCTTTCAGTCACGTGACCGGCTCGAAGACCTGGAGGGCAAAACATCCATAGAACTGCAGCACAAAACTATCAATTTTCCATCTGTTTCACAGCCGCAAATATTTAGATCACCTCTCAAAAGAGTAAAACAAAGGTATGTGAACAAAATGCAAGTTTTGGCCATTTGCAATCCATATTAAGCACCCGTGGCAATATTTCAATCATTAAACAGTGCGACAAACGTTGTAAAAACACTTAAAGTGCCTTAATATATTTAAAACAGTAATATTAAAAGATCAAATTCAGTAATCACTATATTAATGATCATGCATAGTTTACATAGGCAAGCAGATGAGGTCGGAATATGAGGTTGGAATATGAATATGAATGGTTCAGTGTTTTTCTTATAATGGTTTTCTATGGGAAACCATTTAACGTGAAACTTTGCACATTGTGTTTATATTCTGAGTTCAATCTTGCCTGTACAAAATATACATCATCAATAAGGTGTTTACTGAATTTCACCTTTTAATATCTGCGTTTTACTACAATTACTACTTAATGCAAACTGCGTAAAAATAACTGGCGGTCAGTGGAGCAAAGCTTCGTTCTGCCCTCCAGGTGGGCGTTCCTATGAGTGTGTGACGTCACGTGAAAACTATCAATTGGTGCATGAAAACAAAAAATAATCATTAAATTATATTATATTTTAGCGAGAACTATCTGTTTTATAGTCATACTGTATCTTTACATGTTTGTGATCAAACATGAAAGCAAACCAAAAACGATTTTAAATGGCTTTTTTATGTGAGAGCTGAGCAACATATGAAATGATCAGAGTAAACAAACACCGTAAACAAATGGCGAAAACACTGGGATGTC
The DNA here is from genome assembly GCF_001515625.1 of Sinocyclocheilus rhinocerous. Taxonomy (NCBI): domain Eukaryota; kingdom Metazoa; phylum Chordata; class Actinopteri; order Cypriniformes; family Cyprinidae; genus Sinocyclocheilus; species Sinocyclocheilus rhinocerous. Next base: position 2,533,216 of record NW_015646846.1, on the reverse strand, counting down.
TGATTGAAATGATTATGCCTGATTGTACACATACTGATTAATGCGACACCTGGTGCTCTGAAAACAAGGGAGTGCGAGTCTGAATGTGTATATATATGTGTGTGTGTGTAAAATAGCATTCCACAACAAAACATTTGCACCCAACAGCTACAAAAACAAGCAGCTACTTTATCTATCACCTTCAGGTTGTTCCAGACACGCACATCTCTGTTTGACTTTCTTTTCTTCTGCGGAACACTCTCCAGAATGTTTTCTTTACAGTGAAAATGGATGGTGACCAGGGTTGTCAAGCTGCAAAAATGACAAAAAGTCATAACTAAATCATAAAAGCATCCATATGATTCAAGCTCTATATTACAGCCTGCTGAATCATTTGAAACGACCTGAGAAACCCTTTCAGTGTCAATTTCCCCGAGTGCCTTCTTGAATTCATTCTTTGCATCCATGAAGTTTGTTCCCTGATCAGATCTAATTTGCTGTACAGTGCCTCTGATGGCAATGAAACAGCGTAGAGCATTAATAAAGGAGTCCGTTGTCATGTCTGTGAGTATTTCGATATGCACAGCACGAGAACACAAGCAGGTTAAAAGTAGGCCATACCTCTTACACATACTTCTTCCCTGTTTAACAAGAAATGGTCCAAAACAATCCATACCAGTGTACATGAATGGAGGTGACGGATTTACTCGTTCTGATGGCAAATCAGCCATTTTCTGCACCTCAGTAGATCTCCTAAGTTTTCTACATGTAACACATCTTTGGATGTAGGAAGCAACAGTTCTACTAATTCCTGGAATCCAATAACCATGAGATCTAATCTCGTTAATGGTGAATCCTTTTCCTTGATGTTTGACCTTTTCGTGAAAATGTGCAATGATCATTCTCGTGACATGGTGATTCTTTGGAATAATGGCAGGATATTTTGAAGACTCTGGATAATCAGAATGGCGAAGCCTACCTCCCACCTTAAGCACTCCATCTCCATCAATGAATGAGTCAAGAGGATACAATTCAGAGTGAGATGAAACGCTCAGTCCCTTTTCCAACTTCTTTAATTCATCTTTATAGACACGACTTTGCAAGCATTTAATGATATGCAATTCAGCTTTCTGTCGTTCTAGCACAGTACTTGGGTCGCGAGCAGGACGTGCTCTCACATAATTACAACACATGCTTAACATCATAGCCAGTGTTATAATCACTCTGCTAAATGAACAAATTTATTCAATGTAAACAATATGAATATAATCCCATATTCAAAAAGACAACTTACACAAGACACAAGACTGTATGACATGACAGAAAACACAAGCAAACCAAGCTCACTCTTAAAACAGCTGTGAATCCTGAAATTGCCATTATTAGGCTTTAACCAAACTGTGTAAATGTGACCATATTTAGCACCCAAAACTGGACTAGCAAACATATTCTGCTGCTGTGTGAATGTACACGGTTTATAAAAAACAACAACACAGCTGTGGTTGCCAGAACTTTACTGTAAAAAAATAGGGTAGAAACATTGTAGGTTATGCTTTTATCTTAAATTTACAGTAAATCATATATTTCATTAACTGATATAATGTTAATATACCAACCTACTGAAATACTAAAATCTGTACACACTAATATTTAGAAGGTGCACAGTGTCATACAAATACAAAACACCACCAAGGTAACACACGACACAAAAACAATGCAATGATATTAATTACCCAACATAAGATGTAACAAAAAACCCTAATTTTCATAACAGTTTTCATAACAGACAAGAAAAAAAGAGGAAGCAATTATTTCAATGAAAAACCATCAAATGTGAGTTTTCACATAGGAATTCTGGGAATGTCAATTTATGTTTTTTTTTACTGTAAATTATAAAATGACATGTTCTTTTTTAACAGTATACAGTACTTTAATGTAAAACTACTTTAAATAGTCCTGTTAGATTTATTGCAGTTTTTTTACTGTAAGGAAACTTACCGCTAACCAATAAACAAACAAGGTTTTTAAAGTAGCATTTTTAATCATACGGACGGTAATAGTTTCTCATTTACAGGGGTTAGATGATGATTTTATTGCCATCCGAATCCAGAATGTCTGTGTTTTTCTCCCACCATCCGCGTAAAAATCCCCGGCCGAATTACCTACTATTTTTTGACAAACACCATTGCCATCCGAATTCACATCTTTAAAGGGTTACTCCACCCCAAAATGCAAATTTTGTCATTAATCACTTACCCCGATGTCGTTCCAAACCTGTAAAAGCTTCGTTCGTCTTCGGAACACAATTTAAAATATTTTGGATGAAAACCGGGAGACTTGTGACTGTCCCGTTGACTGCCAAGTAAATAACACTGTCAAGGCCCATAAAAGTATGAAAGACATCGTCAAAATAGTCCATCTGCCATCAGTGGTTCAATCTGAATTTCATGAGGCGACGAGAATACTTTTTGTACGCAAAGAAAACAAAAATAATGATTTTATTCAACAATTCGTCTCCTACGCGTCACTGTAGCGCCATTTTGGAGAGTATCCACTGAACGCAAACTGCGTATGCTGTTCTGTGTCAGCCGCACCACACGGATACGCTGTTTTTGTTCAAATCAAAGTGTAAATAAACATAGAAAACATATCCGTGTGGTGCGGCTGACACAGACAAGTAGAACAGCATACACAGTTTACGTTCAGTGGAGACTCTCCAAAATGCCGCTACGGTGACGCGGAGGAGACGAATTGTTGAATAAATTTGTTATTTTTGTTTTCTTTGCTTTTACGGGTTTGGAACGACATGGGGGTAAGTGATTAATGACAAAATTTTCATTTTGGGGTGGAGTAACCCTTTAAGTTTACAAGAAGAAATCGATTCAAAATTCACTGTTTAAATCCTTTTTGACCACTGCCAAACACCGTACAGTAACTGTTGCACTTTGCTGTAATTTGCATGCATGTTTATTACTGAAATGCTGGAAAGAACAATATTTCATAACTGCTCCACCACAGCGAGTGTGAGCTGTTAAGAAGCTGCTAAGAGGATGCATTAAGTTATTTCTGCTAACGTTAATCTCCACATTTTTAATGACATCCATCATTTAGAGAGATAAAATGAGCACTGATGTGCCATGTAAAAAATTTTTTTTACAGACGTTCACATGCAAACAATTACCATCCGAATAGGGCTTTTAACCATTCAAATTACGATCATTTTTACAGTGTAGCCTCCAAGTTACCACTGAATGTGACAGCGAGAACAATACAGCCATCAGACTGGAACATAAGTGCTGCTGGCAGACGTCAAACAGATTCTGCATCCATGCGTTGGGAGAAATGTCACATGTAGGCTATAGAAAACAGATTTTTATGTGCTCTGCAGGGGTATTCATGGAGCATGGCATAATCATGCTAGAAGCTCACAGGCATGACAGTCACAAGTGTTCTAGTGAGTAGAACATATGAGTCCGAGTATATCGGTCATGCTGGTTTAATATTTTGATTTAACCTTAAAATTAAATTCTAATTCATATTCACTACATTTATGTAGCTGCAATGAATAACAGCCAAAGTTTGACTATTATAATTTGTGAAAAGGTCAGTAATACTAAGCAATGTTCAATGTTTTTAAAGCAGCTTTAATAGCAAACCTTATCTTGACAAACAGCTTCCACAGCTTTGATTTTCCACAGCAGATTGAATACTTGCTGCATGTCACTGTCCTAAGATTTATCTTCCTGTGTGTCAATAGGGGGGTTGCATCTCAAGCAAAGGGAGCATGATGGGGCTGGCTAGCATGATAAGAAGAAGAGAGAATCCAGACAAATTTAATATTCCTTCTGTGAAGATGTTTTGGCCAAAGCCTGAGCCACCAGAAGACGAGAGCCAACTGTGATTAAAAGACAAACCTTCTCTTAATTGGTGCATCTGTCAAAAAATAAAGGTCAAATTTCACCACAAATTATATTCTGCATAAAGAAAACAAAGCCTTTTTTTGGTTTGTGGCATTGTGAAATGTTACCGAAAAAATACCATCTCATATTGCATCATTATATAAAATAATGCTATACAAGCTTATAGTATACACACCATTTTAATTGTAAAGTACATTTGTAAATATTTGTAAATGACTATGCATTGAAATTATTTTTTAAATTTCAATATTAAAATTGTGTATGGCCAATACATTTTTTTCATTATTGTTGAAAAAAGCTTAACCTGCTAAAGTTAAAGTGCATGAAAAATTAAGATAATGAAAATCTTAATGACACAAATAATAAGCTTCATTTTTATACCAAATATGTTTAAAACAAAAATATCATGTATATATAAAAATATAAATAATACAAATATAAAAATATTTTTTCCTTCTTATTTTGAATTGAAATAGGATGTGGACACACGTGAGGTTCCATAGAGAAGCTACCTTTTTTTTACTGTAAATGCACGACATCTCACATTTTTCACGGTACAGACCGTTTTGATGGTTTTTTGCACTGCCGTTCTGCTCTACATCCTAAAGGTCCTAAGGGATTGTCACAGTAGCAGGAGTAAATCAGTTTCACTCTCGGTCTGGCCAAGTGCTGAAGCAATTTCTCAGATCGGGAAAACAACTAAACTGCTGCCTCATTTCTAACATCCACAGGTCAACAGTTCAATGGATTTACTTACATGGTCAGCGGGACATTCGTTTTACAAAACCAAAGGAACTTACGTGAGTGAGGAAATTATTTTACTTTTAAAATTGAACACAAAAGCAGATATTTAGCAGAACATCCAATCTGCCATCCAAATTAAATGAATGGGTGTTTCTTCTATAGGAACACCAGTCGCAAATTTAAACTTTAAAGTTCTTATAGTCAAAACAATGTGGGACTAAAATGAATTGGGTCTAGATATTAGGACTCTTGCACTGTACACCAAGCTCTCTAAAAACATACAATAGCTTTGCATGAGGAAAAGTTAAAAACTGAAGTCATCATTAAGTCATAATCATTTGGAGCTTGCCATTATCATTGCCCACGGTCACCATCCATTTTCACAGTATGAAAGCAATGCTAACCAAAAAACGAATTAAATGCTAAAGAACTATGACTTTTATTTACATAAACAGTATAACCCTCATTCTTGCTACAACTCAATAGTGTCCTCTACATGGCATATCAGACGACGTTAAAACTCATTCTCAGACCCACAGGGATTAATTACATTGTGATGGGGCTTAGCCCAAACGCACATCAGGCTGTTCGTCTGAGCGGAGGGAAATAATATCTCCTGGCAGCCTCAGTAAAATGGTAAGCAACGTGAACAGACCTCATGAATATCAATTATGCATTAAACGGAACTGTGGTAAGTTAGTAGGCTGGTCTATTGTGGAGGCAACGGGAGCATGCAGACTCTTGCATATTCATAAAGGTTCACAGGAGTCGACCAAACACGGATATTTGCTTGAAAAACAAATCAATGTTGAAATTGATTCATACATGCACTGATGGTTAATTCTGATAATGGTTACCACGGTAACTCCATTAGACAACAATCTGCATATCTGTTTGTTTAATTACCAAAGACCATTAGTAGGACACCATTATCATTCCCACGGGTTGAAAAAGAACTTTGTGATGTGAAATTGCATAATGAACCACAGTCCATGTCGAGAAATGTGCTATATCACAATTAATGACTTCCCCTCTGCTTCTGTTAAAACATCATGGCGAACAACAGGTTTGAAATGCTAATTGGTTGCCTTTATAAATGCATAAACTAAATTTGCTGCATTTTTCCCCTGAATCATCACAAGGCAATTAAGATCATGATGACTGTAATCTGTTTTCTGTGGAAGGGCCGCTGTCTCTATTAATAGGTGCAGTTATTGTATGAGCACTGTTCACATGTCTTATGATCCGTGTGTTTCTGTGGGGGGTGGATGAACATCAGGGAAGATAATTAATTCAGAAGATGTGAAATATACTGTATATCTAGGGATGCAACGGATCACAAAACTCAAGATTCGGATCATATTGCGTTTTTTGAGCCATTTAAAGGCATGACCAATGCAACTTTGCTCTCCAATTATTACTTATATAACATACCACAGTAAAAAAAACTACTAGCCGAAATAACAAAAACTACTGAACTAATAGTTCAAACATTATTAATTAAACATTATTAAACATTCACAAGTGAACAGTCAGTGATTAAATAAAAACAAATACACAAATTAGAAATAAAATAAGGCCTAACAGTAGTATTCAGGTAGAGAAATGTAATTATGTAAAGTAACATAACATTTTATAGTGTTCAATGTGTAAATTAAATACAGATTAATCTTTGTTAAAGCTGTGTTTTGTTGTTTGATTAACATTAATAACATAGACAGCAGCAGGTATTTATAGGCTACTAAATGCACAGATCCAATATAATGATACACGTCTGATTTCTTTCTGTTTACGTTCAAAAACCAAATTGAGTTCTCTTACGCCTCTTCCTGGGTTTGAATGGTTTAAAATCCTTTGAATGTTTAAACTGGCAAGACTTAGAAACATGTGCATCATTCTATGATGGTTACACTTTGCAACTAATCCACGAATAACGTGTGCCGAACTGTGGGGCCTGGTCCATTTGGACCATGGATCAGCTATGATCTGTTGACCGGGCTGGGGAGTAACGAAATACATGTAACGGCGTTACGTATTTAAAATACAAAATATGAGTAACTGCATTTCATTATAATTACATTTTAAATAGGTGGTAATCAAATTACAGTTACACCCGAAATGTATTTTAGATTACAATAGTGATTACTTAGAATTTTAATGTAATTTCTTAATTTAATATTTAAGTAAACATTTTGGGGATTTTAACCAATAAGGCAACTGATTCTCCGTTGAAAAAAAACTGCGTGCAGCAGCCTGTTCATTAAGCAACTGGTAGTGAGAGTGCATACGTTCATCCTCATGACACAAAAATGGATGACACAACAGAAAGCCATTCCCGAAATGCATTTCTCTCGTGGAAATACAAAGACTATTCTACTTATAAATCTGAAAAAGGATGTAACATCGCAGTGCAGTGCAGTGCAATGCCTACCTGCAACAAAACTTCAGTCAGCATCGAAGGATTCAACGTCTAATCTGAAAAAGCATCTTGAGGGAAGTTGTTCTTGATCTTTGAAAAATTTGATCCAGTAACTCGTTTTTCTATATTCCCATATTTTGAGTGTTGAATGGTTATCATTACGTTAAATATTTCTAAGAATTTAATTAAAAAATGACACCGTATTCTCCTAGAATTCACACGTTGCATTCAGTTAACAGATCCATATGAATCATGCATGAAATAAAAGTTTATAAAGTCAAACGATAGCTTTGTGTGCTTTACAGATGAACTTGAAGTCTTTATTCATTCGAAATGTTCAAGAATAAATCTCCTTTGGCGCGGTAATGCGAGTTCATGATCCGATTCGTGAACAGATGATTCTTTTGAGTCAGTCTTTTAAATGAAACATTTCTTTTGTTTAGCGAAACCAGTGTGAATGGTTCACATTAAACTGGATAGATCTGGGGTGTGTTTCCCAAAAGCATCGTTAGCGAACTGTGGTTGTTAAATTACATTGAACTATAACGACATTACTTGCGACCGTTGCTTTGGGAAACAAGCCCTGTCAATTTTGACTCGGCGATTCTTTTGTGCCGATCGCTTCTCATATCAGTGAAGTAATCGCTTAAAGTTTGGTCCATTCATTAAACAAACTATTGTATAACTTGAAGAACTGTGCCAGTTGTTTTGGCTACTTTTATGACATGTTTGGATTCGTTTTGAAGCTTGGAATGCAGCATGAAACAGCACGGAATCCCATTCATTGTATTCAAATTGAATTTATATTGATTGGTAGATTTAAATGACACAACATTTTTTGTTGTTCATAGAAATGCTGTGGAAAACTGATGTTGTTAAAAAATAAAATGCAAAGAAAACACAAATCTTATGACTGGTAGATGTCACTTTTATTTAAAGTTGGAAAACATAAAAACAAGATATCAAGTTAATATGTTCCTTTGTGTTACATAGCTTAAGTATTTCAAAGTATTCTAAAGTATTTAGATTGTTACTAAACCTGAGTAATCTGACGAAATACATTACTGATTACTTTTTAAAGCGTGTATTTTGTAATCTGTAGTGAAATACATTTTAAAAATAACCTCCCCAGCCCTGTCTGTTGAACCCCTACATATCTGTTCAGAATTGTTCAAAAGTTTGGGGTCTGTAAGATTTTTTTAACTGTTTACTATTTTAATATATTTTAAAATGTAATTTATTCCTGTGGTGGCAAAGCAGATTTTTTTAGCATCATTACTCCAGTCTTCAATGTCACATGATCCTTCAGAAATCATTCTAATATGCTGATTTGCTTCTCAAGGAACATTTTTTTCTTATTATTTATGTTGAAAACAGTGCTGTATGTACATCTTTCATAAGTGTGTCTGTATTTGACTACTCAATTCTCACTACACTACACGAGAAAGACTGCAGTAAGACACTGTTGGTTGTCCAGAGCCTCCATTAAATTGATCAATGATTCAATCACACCATTTCCTGGAGGTAGGTGTGTGTGTGTGTGTGTCTTCCTGTAATGAAAGCCCTGCACAGACAGTGTTTTAGAGAGAGCAGACAAGTTCAGAAAGCACATAAGACTTGTGGTCTCCTCCAGTTTCTTTTAGTGAACTTTCGAGTCATCGACTCTGGTCCTCAAATTGAACTTTGTCTCCAAAGACTGCATGCATTCACAACTAGACATATTAGGTTACAAACTTCTCCTGGTTCAGCCTAATGTTTTAGATAGTCAGCTTCACCACACTGTAATTTCTAACAAGTTCAGCTTACTTAAAGTTAGGAAACCGATTGCCTTATTTTTGCAAAGCAAACTTAAAAGGTAAAACTGAAGTTAATTTAATAATCAATTTAGAGTAAAGAAAGCGAACTCTTCCCAAGTAAATTAAGTAATAAATATCAAGTTAATTTAATGTAAATTTTTGTTAACATACTCTTGAATATTTACTTAATCTTACTTGAGATTTAATAGTAAGATTACTTTATTAATTCCATTTAACTAACAGTGTTATTTTGTGTTCTGCAAACATCTTAAATGCTGTTATTCTCATCATGGATTTAATCTTCCATTTTAAGCTGTGGGAACTTAAAAAATTACGTGCAATTGGTTTCCACATTTTCTTCAAGTAAAGTGAATGTATTTTTAGTAGTTCAACCAGCATGGAACACACTTAACTCAAGTTTGAAATTCTCAACTGTTTATTTTCGTAAAAACTTGCTAGAAAACTTATCACAATATAATAAAAAATAACAATAATAAAACTATGCTTTTATCTGTGTTCGGTAACACTTTAGTATAGGGACCAGTTTTCACTATTAACTAGTTAATATTAACTCGGAACTGTATGCATACAAAACAGCAAAAAATAAAACACAGGCCTTTACAAGCCATCCATGACAATTCTTCCCTCTAACATGATTGGCTTTATTGCGTCCACAATGAGGCCATGTCTTCTGGTAAAACTGTGAGCAGGACTACATCTACTTCTCTGAAGTCTGCACCTACATCCACATCCTAAGTAGAGAAAAAAAAATAGGTACAGTGTGAATTTCTTCTTCATTCCAATACTGGAAAAGTTCTAAAAAGCATACTTTCTTGGTACTCCTCAACAACTGAGTATGCAAATGAGCAAAAAATCTGACTCACTATATGGCTCGGTTAAAGGGATAGTTCACCCAAACAATAAAACTTTGCTGTTAATTTACTCACCCTGTAAATGAGTTTTTTTTTCTTCTTCGGTAGAACAGTAAAGAAGATTGTTAGCTGAAACTGTGGTCCTTGGTGATTAATAAAATGCAAGTCAGTGGTCATTTTTGAGTCATTTTTGAGTCATTTTTGAGAACAAAAAAGCATATCAAGGAACAAAATGATTACCCGTTGATCCTGATGATATGAGGTCTTGTGAAACGAAGTCTGTGCAAGAAAATGAAATGAATTCAGAAAATTAGACTTAAACTCATTTATCTTGAATTTATCGAAGTAGGTCCTCTCTGCAAAGTAAAAAAATAGGAATGACAGTTAAGTCACAAACATGGCACTTGTAACAAACACAAAATGAAACATGAGCAGAACTTACAGTTCCACAGCAGTCATCACCTGGTATTCTAAAATAAAAAAAGTGTTTTTCCATCAATCAAAAATCAGTGAACACTGAACAAACAACAAAACCAAATGCATAGACCAGTTTTTTTTTGTGGGCCACTTATGCAATAGTTGGCCAGTCAGGTATTATTTTAAAACTAAGACTGTTAAAGTCTACGACTTGCCTTATAATTAAATAAGTTTTAATGTTGTTTACGCTCTGTTTGAGGAGGTGGGTGATGGGGTCTGCTAAAGACTCTCTGACAATCTTAACTGAAAAACACCTCAGAATGCCAGTAATTTCTTACTGCTGTCATGGTTGCCTACTGTGAGGAGCGAGGAACGAGGGATTTCACACTGAACAGTCTTTAATAATCCACAGGAGGAAACACAGGCTAGCCAGGAGACACACGTAGTACAATGACGTTAAGAACTGACAAACACGGACTGCGGCTAAATACACAGGATAATTGGGAAGACACAGGTGTATGGGATGACTAATTAAACTAAACGAGGACAGGAACAAGACCAAATAAGGGAACACTAGAACAGAAACAGGGGCAAAACAGAACTCCACGTCCGGGGCGATCCTCCGCTCAGTCTCTCGGCTTTGCACTGGCTCGTCGATCGCAGCGGGAATTGGCTCTCCATCATCGGTGGGCTCGGGCTGATGCTCTGCACCGTGGGGAGCTGGTGGGCTGGGCACTGGGTCTGGAGTGGATCTGACAAGATCATCCACGGGGCAGGTGGTGGATGACGACCCATTTCTCGCCAGAGTCCACTCCACGAAGGCAATGAAATGCTCTCGAGGACCATCTTCGGACGACGGCGCTCTGCTCGTGGTGTTCAAGCTCGCGTCATAGAATGAGCAGAGCGCGTCGTCCGGGTAGCTGGTGGTGCTTGCTAGCAGCTGGAATAGTCTCGTACGGTCCTCGAGAGATCTATCCCCCTGCTCCAGGAGGAGGAGGAATTTCCGGGCGGTTGAAGGGATCCATAACAAGAAACACAACGGAAACAAAAACACTGAGAGAAAAATGAGAAAACAAACAGAGGGGAAAACACGGAGGTAACTGTGTTGGTCGGTTCTTCTGTCATGGTTGCCTACTGTGAGGAAACGAGTGATTTCACACTGAACAGTCTTTAATAATCCACAGGAGGAAACCCAGGATAGCCAGGAGACACACATAGTACAATGACGTTAAGAACTGACAAACACAGACTGGGGCTAAATACACTAAATAATTGGGAAGACACAGGTGTATGGGATGACTAATTAAACTAAACGAGGACAGGAACAAGACCAAATAAGGGAATACTAGAACAGAAACAGGGGCAAAACAGAACATAGACAGTCCAGTGACTGGATTGCGCACTCTCTGGTGTGAATGCAGCCGTGTCTCTGAGCTGCCTCATTCGAAAGTGCCGTGACCAGATATCCTATATCCCAAGTGCTTATGAAAACTATTCCGTAACAATCACCAGTGTTGGGGAAGCTACTCTGAAACTGTAGCTTTACCAGCTACAAGCTACTCGTAAATTAAAGTAGTTAAGCTACATTCAAGCTACCATTCTGAAAAAGTAGCAAGCTACACTACAAGTTACTGTCAAAAAGTAGCTAGCTATATTGAAACTACTTTACATTTTTTTATTATTATTATTATTTTTTTTTACAATTAACATGACAAATAACTAAATGTATGTATGCAACTTAAACTGGATACGGAGGAGTCATAAAAGAAGCAGGTTAAACTCATAGCTCATGCGGTATTTACTGACTGTGAATAGAGACGTCAATCATCAGCTGCGCGCGTGAACACTGCACTTTGCGTGAATCCTGCCGCAACCATCCTTTGCCAAATGATAAGCACACTACTATACCGCGATTTTATTTTCTGTTCGATTAGTGTTCATTACAAAACTGTGGGGGGACAGATTATATTATGACCTCGTCAGAACGCAAAACGGAATGTAGCGTTTGGTCGCGCTACACCGCTACTTGCTGGAAAAAGTAGTTAGCTACAGCTGTTTTAAAAGTGGCGTCGCTACTGTAAAGCTACTGAAAAATGTAGTTACGCTAGTAGCGTCGCTACTTGTAGCTAGCTACTCCCCAACACTGATAATCACATTAAAAACAAGCCCCCCGTTTGACGAGTTTTGTTGACCTCTCACAGAATTTCAAATTCTGTAAAAAGTCACATGACACATAAGCATCAGTTCAAATTACATAATTACTCATATATCTCGCAATCACTAGTAAAAATTTATAAAATAGTAATTAACAGTCAACCAGGCAGCTAATTTTACAGATATGAAGCAGACATTAACTAGTTTGAACAGAATAACGTGCAGTGGTCAAAATGCTTTGAGTTCTTTACATGGGTTAGAAGTTCCACAAAACAGCATGCAACAAACAAAGTGCATAAAATGTAACGATTATTAGGACTAGTGAGCCAAAAAATCTGAAAATGAGACTTAAATTAAAAGCTTTTACCTTGATTTTACCGAAGTAGACCCACTCTGCAAACATAACGTTGAATCCTGAGTCCGTGTGCTTCTGTGCTGTGTGGGGGAGGGGAAACTGACCTCCAGTACGCATGCGTAACAGCATGTCTTGAACATTTTGAGTACTTAAATTATGTTCGTTATGGGAACTATCTAATATTTTAGCAACAATTTAGAATTTGTAGTAAACTCAACATTTTGGTTAAAATCAAGTAAACATACTAGTATTTTTATAGTAAGGAATACTATTTGATTTTAATTGTGTACTTTCATAGCTCAAGTGGCTTAGAGGAAAAGTTCACCCAAAAACAAATATTCTGTCATCATTTACTCGCCCTCATGTCATTCCAAACCTATATGACTTACTTGTTTCTGTGGAACATAAAAGGAGAAATTCTGTACAGGTTGAACTTTTCCATGCACTTACAATGAATGGAGACTGACATAAAAGCACCATAAAAAAATGGCTCATCTGACCGGTGTAGTATTTCCCAAGTCTATTGAAGCCATACAATATCTTGAACAGACCAAATACTTACACTGACCGGTGTAGTATTTCCCAAGTCTATTGAAGCCATACAATATCTTGAACAGACCAAATACTTACACTGACCGGTGTAGTATTTCCCAAGTCTATTGAAGCCATACAATATCTTGCCATGAACAGACCAAAATGTAAGTAATATTATTCACTGTTACTTTCCAGCAAGCTGTTAACCACTTTAAATGGATCAGAGAGAGAACAAATAATTTTGAAGTTAAAATCGTCTTGATGGATTTGTTCATTAAAAACAATTAGCTTTTTACTTCACAAGACATTAATTGATGGACTGGAGTCATGTGAATTACTTATGGATTATTGTGAGGTTTTCATCAGCTGTTTGGACTCTCATTCTGACGGCACCCATTCACTGCAGATCCACTGGAAAGCAAGTGATGTAATTTTCCTAAATTTCTCCAAATCTGTTCTGATGAAAAAACTAATCTACATCTTGGATTGCCTGAGGGTAGGGCTGGACGGGCCTTCATTTGATACAGGAACTATTCGAGCCGTTCATGCCAGACTGAGGAGAGAGGTGTTGTAATAATGTAAAATATGTGAAACATAATGTGTTTTTCGAACAACCTAGTATGAGAGCCTGTTCTAGTACACCCCCAAAACAAAATCAAGACTTTGTGAAAGAACATAATATGACCCCTTTAAGACAAGTAAATAATAAAAATTATATGTTTAGGTGAACTGCTACTCGGTTAGATTCTAAATATAAAGTATACTTATATTCTATTCTCATCCCACAGTCCCTTTGGAGAAATAAAAATAGAAAGAAAAGAGAAATGTCGGAGTGCAAATCAAAATCTCTGACATTTGAAGCTTTCCGGGAGACATTTAATAGTCTTTTTCCCAGAGGACAAATCTGAGCAGCATGCAACTTTCACAAACACCTCATTTGCACCCCATTTAATCTAGAAAGAACAATTGAGATGTTAAAGATCTTTCCTTCCTATTTGCAGTCAGTCTGCAATGTTTCCTGTCACTGTTGGCATTTGTTCAGAAAGCTTTCCTAATTCTAAACATGCTTGTGTTCGCTCTCCATCTCAACGTGACAACCAGAACAGCATCTGCTGGAATTCGTGATTAACATTGAGGAGCCGTCTGGAAGCTAATTGGGGTCTTGCTGTCAGAGAAAAGGGCTCGAAGAATAAGACCGGCAAGTGAAATAAGTTAATTTGTTCTCACTATAAAACCAAGCTGAGCTGCAAACATCACAGTGATAGCAAAATCCTTTCATTACATCTTACGCTTTTGTTGGGATCAGAAGAACAGCAACCCGTGGACAATTGTAATATAATAGCAGAATTAAACCAATCAGGAATATTGTATTTGTGGCTGAATGGCAATTAAGTCAACACAATAACACAGAGGAGAACTTACAGCAAATAAATTATTCAGATAGCTCAGCAGCAACCTAAAACTAATGACAATGGTTAATGAATTCATGTCGTGCTTCCTAAAGGTACAGCAGGAAAAACTGACAGAAGAAAAACGCAGACTGAAAACGTAAAATTAAACGAAAGAGACTTTTGCTTAGTTTTCAGGCTGTGAAATAATCATTACTTATTATTTTTGGACGTACAGAAATTTAACTCATTTAAATTGTATTTTCTTTTCAATTGTGGAGACTATCACAACATTATTTGACTTTTAGTTTTGCAGAACAATCTACTTTTTTTGGTATCATCTACAGTATATTCTGTCCTTAAATGGCACAAAAAGTGGACAGACAAGGTGGACAAGTGGACTAGACTTTATAATGACAGTCAAAAGTCTAACTACACAGACTTTTTAAAATACTTCTTGGTCTAAAGAAAGAGTCTCTAAACCAAGACACTGAAAAACACAAGAGGAATAAAATCAAGTGTAAAAGGCAAGTAATAGTAGGGAAATTACAAATGACTGTTATAGACTAAAAATACAACATGACAGAATGGCACATAAACAGATTACCACACAGAAGGAAACGTTGAGATAGAGAGAACAACAGAAGAGGTATTCAGCAACAGAGCATGATGGGTGCAAACACCACTGGAACACAATTAATGTAATTACTCTGCTTCATTTTCTACTCTCTAGGGAACAACTAAACAATTTCACTTATCTTCTTGACCTTTCTCTTCACCAGATGCACTTGTGTGCGAGTGAATCTTTTCTATTTTTCATCTTTATGAAACTTCAGAACAACAACCTATCAAACACCTTAAGTATTAAATTCATCACTTGTGTTATACACTACCATTCAAAATTTTGGGGTCAGTAAAATATTTTAATGTTTTTGAAAGAAATCTCTTATGCTCACCAAGGCTACATTTATTTGATCATAAAATAGTAATATTGTGAAAACAGAAACTGTTTTCTATTTGAATATATATTTAAAATGTAATTGATTCCTGTGATGCAAAGCTGAATTTTCAGCAGTCATTACTCCAGTCTTCAGTGTCACATGATCCTTAAGAAATCATTCTAATATACTGATTTTTATTATTAATGTTGAAACCAGTTATTAATATTTTTGTGGGAACCTTGATACATTTTTTCAGGATTCTCTGATGAAAATAACATTTAAAAAACAGCATTTATTTGAAATCTAATTTATGTAACACCCAAAAAGGACAAAAAGACATCCCAGCACTTTTGATCAATTTAACGCATCTTTGCTAAATAAAAGTTTCTTTTTAATTATTATTATTTACTGACCCCAAACTATGAACGGTTTGAACGGCACGTGTTACCAAACCATGTTGAGATTTTTTTTGTAATCACTATAAGAAAGGGATAATGCACGGCTAGCTGTGTATGAAACTATTTTAATGCACAACGTGGAGGCCAAGAGCGGAGTGCATTAAAATCATTTAATGCACAGCTAGCCATGCATTATCCCGCTTATACCATGGTCATTTGCCAGCCCAGCACTGACAAGTTAAAACTGTTAATGATGTTTGCAGTGCAATATTTGACCGGAAGGGTAAAAATGACGGTTACTTTCGTCAGTTACGGCTCGTTAGCTCTAGCATTCTGCCCACTTCAAAACTGACACAGAGATGAAATAGTGCAGTAAGACCACATTTATTTGAATGAATTATAGCATTTATTTGAATTAATTATCAAACGATCGAGAGAGAGAGAGAGAGAGATGACAGTTGCGTGTGTGAATTACCTGCGCGTGCACGTCTTACTCTACAAACAATGAAGCTGTTTATTTACATAAAAAAACAGTGATTTTACCACCTTGTTGCTGAGGAATATAATGTGGTTATCCAATATGTAGGCTATTTTATTAATAAAAGTCACGGGGCAGTGTTGACAACGCGTTTCTGTGTGTGCGCAGCATGATCTGCGATGTCCGACCTCTCTCTCTCTTTCTCTCTCTCTCTCTCTGTGTGTGTTTGTGTGCATCAATTAAAGCAGCTCATTAATATAGAACGGTGATTAAACTGACTTGGAACTACCTGTGCATTAAATGGTAATGCATACCTGCCAGCCAATCAGAATCGAGTATTCAGACAGACCATGGTATTAAAAAAATCTTTAAAGTAGGGCACAGATACAGTATTAATATGAAGGAATATTCCGTATTTATTTTTAAAGGTGTTTTACCTACATTTTGAATTTTGCATCTTCATTGCATTGTGTTTTAGGGTTACCGGAAATGTCTGTAAAATTACAGTGTACAATAAGGAATGGTTTGTAATCATCCCGTGCTTCATACAACTGTTGCTGTCATACTGATCAAAACCATTCGGCCTGATGATGGTGCTTAAAGAGGACTCTTTTGACTTGTGCCAGTAAACATTCACCTAGCAACCATCCAGAAATGTGTTAAAACAGACTCCGAACACCTTAGCAACTGCATAGCAATATCCTGCTAACCACTCACAACACCCTTCATGGATGCGGTGACCACACAAGCACCACTCATATTTTCGCCAAATCTAGTTGATATTCAAAAATACACATTTCAAACCCCGTGTGGGAGTAGGCACCACATATGCACCCTTTCCAAGAGACTGTTAGAGATCTCTTTGAGATTATGTAACCCATCCTCTGAAAAACACCCGAGGTTGACACGTGCATTCTTCTTTTCCCAGAGAATCTTTTTCATCCGCTCTCCCTCATCTGAAACCTTTCTTCCCGTCATCCACGCATCCATCCGGTCTGAAGCACTCTGTCAGGGAAGGTAGACATGATAAGAGAATCTAATCTCTTCTGTTCGTTTACCCCTGTCCTTTCATCATCTATCATTCCATCAGACGATGAGAACAGATCGAGGATCTGTC
Source organism: Sinocyclocheilus rhinocerous (assembly GCF_001515625.1). Taxonomy (NCBI): domain Eukaryota; kingdom Metazoa; phylum Chordata; class Actinopteri; order Cypriniformes; family Cyprinidae; genus Sinocyclocheilus; species Sinocyclocheilus rhinocerous. Next base: position 2,515,704 of record NW_015646846.1, on the reverse strand, counting down.
AGTGACAAGTCTTTCAAATGGAGGCTGTGCTCTGAGGGAACTGTGGGGGTGGAAGCGGAGAACATGCGGCCGGCTTTCCTCATATCAACTAGATCAGAATTAATGATCTAATCAGAACTAACTCACTGGAACATGACTGTGCACACAGGCATTAATGGCTAAGTCTTGTTCTAGTCTACATTACTCTGTCAAATGTCATTGTGTATTTAGATTAGGATTAGGATTCATGTACAATAAAATGACATGTAGAATCCTTTTAAAGGGATAGTTCACCCAAAATAGAAAATTTGATGTTTATCTGCTTACCCCCAGGGCATCCAAGATGTAGGTGACTTTGTTTCTTCAGTAGAACACAAACGAAGATTTTTAACTCAAACCGTTGCAGTCTGTCAGTCATATAATGGAAGTGAATGGGAATCACGGCTTTGAGAGTCAAAAAAACATACACAAACAAAACCAAATTAAACCCTGCGGCTCGTGACGATACATTGATGTGTAAATACACGAAACGATCGGTCTGTGCAAGAAACTGAACAGTATTTATATTGTTTTTTACCTCTGATGCACTGCAATGTCTGAACTGTCCTGAGAGCGTCCTCGACAGCCGGCGCATGACGCGTCTTCTTCTTGCTTTACGGCGGATCGCAGACTTAAGTGCATTACCGCCACCTATCTCTCAAATGGACCATTGACACTCCTAATTGAGATTGTAGATAGAGTGTTTGTGTGTTTTTTTTTACTCTCAAATCCGTGATTCCCATTCACTTCCATTATAAGACTGACAGACTGCAACGGTTTGAGTTAAAAATCTTCGTTTGTGTTCTACTGAAGAAACAAAGTCACCTACATCTTGGATGCCCTGGGGGTAAGCAGATAAACAACAAATTTTCATTTTTGGGTTTTCATTTTTTAAGGGGATTAAAGGAACAGCTCACACAAAAAAAATTATATTATGTCATACAGACACATAAGATAATATTTTCTAGTGCAGAACGATTAATCTAAATAAAACCAAAAGTCCAATATGGGAATCTGGGAACACAATAAGGATCGATTTGGAGACACAACATGTTAACCATCTTCCAAAACCGCAAAAATAAGCTTGATGGTTTAACATTTGTAAATTATGACAAATGCCATAAATACTTTTTTAATACTTTTTTATGCCAGAAAGTTTTTCTTACATGTTTTTATTTTACAGTAAAATATTACAATAGCAATATTTCTTATATTTAATCTTTTTAAATTTTTATAACATTTATTGTTATTATTATCATTATATTGATGCATGATGACAAAATATTTGACCAAATTGTGCAGCTCAACAAACAAGCACCACAAACCTGGAGATTTAAGTATTTTTAATTGTAAACACAATTTATCAGAAAAAAAAGCATGATACATTTTTTCCCCAAATCGTGCAGTCCTACCTAGTATTTTCTTTCTCTGTTCTTCACATAAAAAAATTATTAATTATTCTTAATTTTGAAGATTGACAGCCATGGTCTCCATTCATTTTCATTGTATGGAAAAGAGCATCAGAGCAGCACTGACATTCAGCAGGAAAAAAAAACACAACCCCTGTTGTGCTCCATGGGAAAAATCAAACATGTTTTAAAATAAACGAGAGTGCATAAATGACAAACTGTTCACTGGGTGAACAATCCCTTTAAGAATTGATACTATAGTATGAATTTTGTGTTTCTCTGCAGCAGGTACTGGAGCACTTGTCAGGATAGAAGGAAAAATGGATGGGGCAAAATACGGTCAAATTCTTGAGGAAAATCTGCTGCCCCTCTGTCAGAAAGTTGTCAATGGGTAGAAGGTTTACCTTCCAGCAAGACAATGACCCAAAACACACAGCAAAACTGCAGCACACAGTGGTTGAAGGAGAAAAAGGTGAATGTCCTTGCATGGCCTAGTCAGAGCCCAGACTTAAACCCCATCGAAAATATGTGGAATGACTTGAAGACTGCAGTCCACAAATGCTCACCATCAAATTTAACTAAACTTGAGCACTTCTGCAAAGAAGAATGGGCAAATATTGCAAAGTCTAGATGTGCAAAATTAGTAGAGACAAATCCCAACAGACTAAAGGCTGAAATTAAAGCAAAAGGTGGTTCAACAAAATACTGACAACAAGGGGGTTTTCCTTTTTCCAACTCAGTAATTCTGTTTTTTTTTTGTTTTGTTTTTTCCTGACATGTTGGTGTTCTATCTTCTTTCACTTGGATGTTATAAGTTGCCCTGAGTAAAAACAGCTGGATAAAACAAAAATTATGTTCGTTTTCATTCCAGGCTGCAAAGCAACAAAATGATGGTGATCATTTATGGATTTCTCCCGTCTCTAATACAACAACAAAAATGAATAATGCAAAAAAAAGCTGTTGAAAAAAAGAGATGTGACTCAGAAAATCTGAGCTGCATTAAAACAAGAACGTCAGCTGAAGTGTTCCAGGAGGCGTCTGATGGAGTGCTATTTGCTAATCTAATACCTCTTGACAGCTCAGACCACTCCTGCAATCAAATGCATATTGAATCATAGTGAGTTAGAAATTCCATCAAAGGCTATTTTATTAACATAACACAGTCTTGCATAGAAATGCCTAGATGTAGTGGCTATACACCAATCACACTAATTTTATAAAGCGACAATATTACAGTGCTGCATGCATTGTTTAAGACAAAAAAAATCAATGGCAATTTCAATGGTAGCAGTAATGATCGTAATGCCAATCTAACAGTCCAAAGATCATTGGTTTTGTATGCTGAACTGGCACATTGGCATTTTTTGTGTGATTGACATGTAGACGGCACATGTTTGCCTTGACCATGACTCATAATGACCCTAAAGGCCTGTATGTGTCTTTGTGTCCGGGTGAGCACATCTCTCATTGCCCTGGCCGTCCTACCTCATGCCCACAGCATGTCTCAGCATGCCTGAAGCATATTTAGCAGGACTGTCTAGACCACTGGCACACACAAACACAAACACACACACACAGCAAGGACAAATACTGCAAGTGATTTATACAACCATGCTAGACTGCATATATAATATTTAGTCATTTATTTATTAATTAATTCACAAAATTAATGAATAGACATTACAAAAAGTGGCTTTATAAGATTTATTTCGATGTCATTTAACATATTACTGACATATAGTTTATTTAGTTCTGCCATCAAACAGACTGACTAACTGCAGATCCTATTACGCTGCAGCCTGCAATTACTTTTTCAGCACGCTTGTTACAAAATTTGACTTGAAGCAAAGGCAATATCAGCTGTATTCATAAATAAAAGTACACAAGCTACTACATGAGTCAATGTCAGTGGCCTGCACTGACATTTAAAATGTTGCCTCTTTAAACGTCTCTTGTGTCTTCCAAAAAGCCATCTAGACCGGTTTAAATTTGCTTATTTTGTCCTTTCAGCATGAACACTTAGTGTAGAAATACTGTGCACAATGACTCACAGTCTGGGAGATGTTGTCAACCAGCCAGTATTGAATAAGATTCCTTTCTACCTAAAACTGCTACATTCTTCTTTGTGGTTCCATAAAGATTCATTGCACAAAAAGTTCTTTGTATGGGAAAAGGTTCTATAGATTATTGAAATATTCTGCACACTAAGAAAATAAATGTCTCTTAAGAACTGAAAGGTTCTTTGAGGAACCCAAAATGGTTCTTCTATGGCATCACTGTGAAACTTCTGGAACCTTTATTTGTAATAGAAGGACATGTGAAAGGAAATAAATGGGAACTGCATACTGCACAGTGTACTGTCTACTATATTTTTAAATAATGTGTAAAACATCATGTATTATGCAATACTGAATGTTTTAAACTGAAGTATGCTACACTGATGCAACTCAGTGAGCTCAGTGACATTTAATTTAGCGGGTGCTGAGCTGTTATCATCTCAGAAATAAAAATGGTTATTTGCTATGTACTTTTTTGTAAAAATTTACTAACTCTGATTACTGAGTCTGATTAAATAAGAAGAACGTTAAAAATTGCAGTTCATATTATTTTATAGTAATATATATTACATACTGCAGAAATAGTAATAGAAGTGAAGTATGTTATGCCATAGTATGATTATTCCAAACATAGTCAGGAATTTTGTCAAGATGAGAAAGATTCTCTGAAACCAATTAATGTCTCCCAAACCCTGTGTTATTTTAGAGTACAAATAACATGAAAGGCACATTCATTAAAACACAAAAATATCCTCGTATACAGTAATAAGTATAACTGTTTTCAACTCATTTACGATGGCGGATGTCAAGGCTGTGATATCTGACTTTAGCAGAGATTGGGCTAAACACACACATGGTCTTCAACCATTTCCTTTACAGTTATTATTTGAAAACATTGGCTTGTGATGCTTATTTTCAGAATACTGAAAAATGTATTCATGCAATAAAATTTTTATGCAAAATTAAAGGAAAATCAAGGAATTCATAGCTGCTCGGCATTATATGGGAAAAGCAAATTATAGAACAAGGCCGACCAGGAACATCCTTCAGAATAATGCTCTCACAAAATCACTCTTTCAGTGCCAGGTGCTCCTTCAAACTAGCTCTTTCAATTCTACAACTAAAATGTGATTTGCAGAAGACTCTGTAGAGGTTAAAAGGTTTTCTCTTTTGGTTTACAAATGTTCACTAGAGAGCATGAATATTTCAAGTATTATGTTTTCCCATGCAAATTGCTTCAAACTGTCTGCAAGCTTCAGTTTCTAAAGAATTCAATCAAAGAACAAGAAAAAAATAAAAAAATAAAAATTAAATCATATCCCACAACCAATGATTGTGGTACCCCATTTGCATGCATTTGCTTTGGCTGTGGACCAACGGACAGTGAAATAAGCACAGCCAAACCCACACACACATTCCAGCACTAAAGTGTGCAGTTAAACTATAAAAATTACAGTGGAAAAGATCACAGTCAATCACAAAAAAATCACAGCCAATCACAAATATTTTATGCAACATTAGGGCACAACAAAAAAGCAATGAATGCATCATCAACAGTACTCTACATTGCATTTTTCTAAAGACCAAAGCAAGTGATTTTTGACTTTACAAAAAATTTAAATGGTGGTCTTGTTTGAGCAGCTTGACATGGCAACTTCTGGCTCAACAAGTGGCATCAGTTTGGGGTGGTACTGTCGGTTTGTTCAAATAATGACGGATAAGAATGGGACGAAAGGGACAAAAAAAAACCCTGCTCTGCAACAATCATTATTTACAGTATACAATTCCATTTCATGCTTCTAGTTGCACTATGACGACCGGTGCCAATCCTAGACTTCTGGGGGCTATAAGCAAAACGTTGTCAGTGGTGCCTGTCTGTGCGTTCGTAAAAAAACAAAATGCCCCCCAACCCCTTAACCTGTTCTTTCAGAGCAGTTTCACTGTCAACAAACAACAGTGAGTTGAAACAGTCAGCAAAAAGGAAGAAAATGACAAACAATAGGACAAATACAATAGAAAAAAATATACAAATAAAATAAACAATTTAGCCTAAAATAGCCTACAATAAAGAAATTGATCAAAGTAATCAAATGTAAAAATAAAGCACTGCATAGACTTCATCATATAAATTAAATTGATTCATAAAGTTATGAACAATATTCAGTGAAGAGCAGTGAATAATTCTCTGCTTTTCTTTTGTTGTTTGATTAACATTAATGACAGACAGCAGCAGGTTTAGGCTATACAGTAGAATGCTGTCACGGAATGCACAGATCTAATTAATTGGTTAAAATTCAACTTATTTTTTATTTAATTCAAAGGACTGCAACTTTCTCTCTACAAGATCTAATGATAATGTGAAACACCCCACATGCAAAGCATCTGTTGTCTTCAAAATATTTCCACAAACAGTCGCAACATGGGGTGAAGTCGTCCACAGATACAGCTGCTGCTGACATTCTGCACACGTTGTGAGTCAAGAAAACAGAGACAGAAGCAGTGGCACACAGAGCAGGGATCAGAATATTTGTAAGCAATATTATTGTACCCTTATCTTTATAACAGCTTCATTGATACTGATTCAGATGCTAAAGTCTTTATCCAAAGTCAACATGCAATGGCATTTGCAACCTATTTTATTTCAGAAAAAGTGAGATGAGAAACAGAAAGGAATACAAATTACACAGTGAGTGTGAGAAATGGAGAAAAAAAAGCACAAAAACTGAGAGACAGAATTGTAAATAGTAAGCAACACATTAGTGTGACATGGGTCTTTGGCCCGACCCCTGGTCTCCTCCTCTAAGCGGTTCTGTACTTTAAGCCCAGCGCCCTCAGATATCTGCAGGGGTCCGGTGTGTCCCCCCGAGGACCACTGGTTAAATCTTTCACACTGAGAAATCATTACTCATATTGTGCTTGGGGTGTCCCCACTGACCCCAGCACTATGACTAATAGACTGTTTTACTAAGCCTGTCTCTTCTCCGCCAGAGGAGTGGCAGGGTAGAACAAGAGAGAGAGAGAGGAAAGAAATAACCATGTAATATCTCAGTAGATTAGTCCCAGTGACAATTACATATTCAATGCCCTCCTTCTGAAGTCTCTCTCTCTCACACACACACACACACACACACACACACAAGACCACTGAATTCCACCAGCATGAATTTTTAAAGCAGTGATCAAAGTAAATATATGTTAGAATCTGAAATATTTGTCTACAGATGAAAGAAATGGACAAAAGTGGCATAATTGAATATTTATATTTATATATTTATATTAACATTCATATTTATGTATGTGTAACCATTTATATTCACATTTATGTTCTTAATGATAAAATGCTTGATTCTAAAACCATTAAATAATTGTTACATTTTCGTATTCATTTTTAATTCGTATAATTATGTTCTTGTTTTTAATTGGGACATATTCAAATAACTTACTAAAATATCTACCTACATATCTACTAAATAACACCTACAAATATCTACACAGATGCAACTCTCGCCAGATAGATAGATAGGCCTAGATGGGAATCTCACAAAAGCACATTATCTTTAATGGACACTGACACCTTTGCGTGTTACCATGAGTTACAATGGTGTTATCCAACTATCTGTCTACACAAGTGATATGAACTGTTTTTATAACCTCTGCTTTATCCAATCTATAATTTTTACCGCCCACACCACCTCATTTCTTGGAGGTCAACAGACAGTCCATCATCAGCTCTTCTATCATCACATTTCATCTTCAAACCATATAATGTCATCTGAAGACTACAAGCTCCAGTATGCTTTATGTCAGTAATTTAGTGCTAATAATACACATTGATTTTGACTTGTCTTTGACAGAAATCTTTGTATAGAGGCATCAATTTTTGCACCGATTCAATGCATGAACAAAAGCCACAAACTACTAAAATATGGGAGAGTTGGTCATCTTACTTTTTTTAGGATCTCTATTTAAGTTCACATGTACTTAAGGTAAAACTCATTCTTAACAACACAACGTCATTAGCCGCTTTTCCACTTTTGGGCTTTCAAGGGGCCAGGCCGATAGCCTCAGACCTGTAGCACCGAGCCCAAAATCACACTGTGTTTCCACCGTTGGGCCAGAAGCTCCACAGCACTTCACTAAAACCCTCCCTTTACACGCCTCTCTGGAACGTCACACAACCCCATCATTTCACCAACAAAGAGAAGTTTTTAATAGAAAACTAATCAGAAATAAATAACTGGAACTTGCAAGATCACAAAAAGAACATGATAAAGGGGCCGATTGTTTGCATTTTTTGTTGTTTACTTAAAGATTTAAAAGCAAAGCATTAATGTTTTACCAGTTTTACAATAAATGATACATTGATCATAATGAATTAATTTGTGTCAAGATTGTAAATTAGTCACACAGAAATAAAATGGTATTTACCATAGGACACACATATTCAGTCACACCTGTTTCTGTTTATTTGTAGTCACAGACAGTATTTTTAGGTCTACATCACATTGAAGAATCATTTCTATAATTTTTCCATCAAAAATACAACCTAGTTTTAGCATTCTCTCCAGTCCCAATACACCGTTATATTTTCAGTCAGAGAAACAGAGGGAACTCCTGAACAAAAACTATGATATATTATGATGTATTTTATGACATACACGAAAGCGCTAAATATGAACATCAGACAATCAGGTATAAAGAGAGGAGACTTACTGACAAATAAAATATGTACCCAAATAAATTCATGATTGTGATAGCCTATGATTTTTCTGTTTTCTTCAAACGGTTGTATTTACCATGTTTACTATGGTAATGGTTAGCGTGCATAGTCTTTTGCATCGCATATAAATATTTCTGCCTTGTATGGTGACCATAATCCACATCGGATCTCAAACAGAAGTTATTTCAAACTCTCGCTGCTATCTCAAAGTGAGTTTTGAGCTAAAATTATTTTAAAAGTCTTTAATGCTGATGTTAGCTGGTAACTATATGAAACGATCCGTGCCGCTGATGCTCTCCAGACCCGGAGAAACTCCGCCTTTGTTCATAACCACTCCTCAAGCCCAAGCTGGCCCTCTTTGGCCCAAGGTATTCGGCAGGCCAAAAAACCCTGGTCGTTGACCCCGAGGAAGCCCCTACGAGGCATGATCAAGCCCCGGATGTGACAGTGGAAACACAACTAACCCTGGCATGCACTAGCACACCCGCTTTTGTCCCGACAGAGGAAACACGGCTATTATCTAATCAAATGGACAAATTCAAACAATTCAAAAGCTTCAATCTCAATCTAAACTGCTTCTATGAGAATGAAAACGAAAAGAAATAAAGCAATTCCAATTCTAATTATTTTGGAGGAGATAAATTTGTCAGTCTGAAAAAAAATTATTATTATGTTTGTTTATGTATTAAACTAGCAACATTCTGAAGGTAAACAAATTGACTTGTCTAAACTGATTCAACAAGATATTACAACATGACCCACTGGCTCAAGCTTCAAACCAAAACCAAAACCAAAGGCACTGGGGAATCCCAAAGCACTAATATAAAGAATGAATTCAAAGTAATCCCTGGTGAAAAGGCAGGCCACGATTCTGAAAATCAGTAGAAAATGTCTGACACAACTGCCCCAGATAAAAGCAATTGTTCTATTGCTGACTGCACAAAAGTACACTGTACTTTATTCAAACGTGGTTTTTGTTAATAATCTCAGTCAGATTTTTTATCATCAGATTATTGTTCACGATTCAAGTTTAAAAACCCCATTAACTTGCATTTGACGTTGGTGGTTCTCTAAAGAAAAACATCCAAAACCTAAAAGTAATTAATATTATTAAAGGGGTGGTTGACTGGTTTTTTTTATAGGCTTGATTGTGTTTATGGGGTGTTCAATAAAGTCATTATTTTTGTTTTCTTTGCGTACAAAAAGTATTCTCGTAGCTTCGTAAAATTACGGTTGAACCCCTGATGTCACATGGATTATTTTACCGATCTCCTTGCTTCGTTTCTGGACCTTGATCGTGGTAATTTCATTGCTGTCTATGGGAGGGCCAGAGAGCTCTCAGAATTCATCAAAAATATCTTAATTTGTGTTCCAAAGATGAACGGAGGTCTTACAGGTTTAGAACGACACGAGGGTGAGTAATTAATGACAGAATTTTCATTTTTGGGTGAATTAACCCTTTAAAGTCTGAATGTTCACCTTTCATGGTGTCACTGAAATATTTGCATTCTAAATTACAATAAGACTTCTTTCTTGCATTTATTTGCATATACTAAATTTTGATTGGTCTTGTCTTTCATCAAGGTTACCATCTATAATCGTCCTTATGTGGACAGAAAACAGGAAATGCTGAGTGTCGGGACAACAGTAAAGGAGCATTACGCAGCATTTAAAACTCGAACAAAAGCTTTAACACTATTGTTTTTCTGCCTTGTACAGCACTGGTATTTGCTTCAGGAGAAGCAAAGTTATAGCTGCTATTGTTGTTTATGTAATAAATGTATTCTTTTCACAAGGTCTAACAGCAAAGATGGTGCTATAAGAAGTACAGCAGGTGGGATTTTGCAACAACACAGAATTGTAAGAACGTCTCAGTCCTCAAAGTGGTTCTGATCACAAAAGGTTTTGCGGTTGAATCTTAGGCCTGCAGGAAACATTCACTCTCCATCTTCCAGTCACACTCTCCATTCAGTGTACACTCTCCATCCTTGGCCTTGATTGCCCTTGCTGAAAATACTTGCTGCCTGAAGCCCTCAACACAAAAACATGTCCTTGTCCTAAACTATTAGCATTTTTTGGCAAGCATGTGTAATCCAGCACACCTCAGCATTAGATGTTTTATCAGATTTCAACCTTTTTGGTATATGAAATCCACTCTGTCACTCTCCATTGTCATTGTTCAAATTGTAACATTTAAAATCTAATGTAATTTAATCAATATATAGTTAAATCAATTAGGGCTGCACGATTAATCGAAATTGAATCGCAAAGGCGATAAATCGCGATTAGGCAGAAGCTGTGATTGCCATGCGTATCTTTCAGTGAAGCAAGGTTCCGTGATCAGCAGTAAATCTCCATCCGAAGGCCAGTGGGCGATGAAATCGCCTGCGATTATGAATGCGATTTTGCGTAGCTTGTCAGTGAACTACGGCTCTGTGTAGCAAATGCCGCTCCATCTGAAAGCACGTGCTGGAGATTTACTACTAATCACAGAACCGGCTTTACTGACAAGATACGCATGACAATCACATTTGATTAATCGTGCAGCCCTAAAATCAAACACATTTGTGCACTTTCTGTGTACTTCTTCAGTACTTCAAGCAAACAATATCAAATTAGACTAATGTAATAATGGCATGAATTTACATTCACACACACAAAAAAATCAGATTTATGAATAACGATTTCACTTGCATAAGGCTGTTTTTGAGGAGACAGCATTTAGGTTACTCTATTTTCCTTCTACATTTAAAAATACACACATTATCTCTTCCTCATAGATTCTGCTCAATTACCGTTCAGCTCTTCCATCTTTTGCCCTCTCATCCATTTATTTCTCGTCTATAGCTGGGCCTAAAACTTACAACAGCACTGAACTTTCAGCCTTGGCCAGCAGCTAGACTGAACCGTCAATACTCCTCCACTCGCTCTGACTAATCTAATAGTGTTATTTTTCTGTAGTGGAAAGCGCTGCGGGGTCATTAGACTTGTGAGATGGGAAAAAAGCCAACAATCAGGAAATAGCTGCAGGAACTCTCTGTGGCATCTCAACAGCTGTCCATCTCTTTAAACAGACGGACCACAGAATAATGCTAGCCACAGGCGGGGAAAGCTGAGGGGGTGAAGGGTGTTAAAGAAAGAGAGCGGGGAAAGAAACAGGAGGGAGAGGGGAGGATGAATAAAAGATGAAAGAGTGTGATAGAGGAGTAAGAGAGAGAGATGGAGAAGGTGAGAGAGCGAGAGAGAGAGGGAGAGGGAGAGGGAGAGCGAGAGGAATGGGGGAGGCAGATAAGGGAAGCTGAGAGGACAGAAGGGAGGGTGGAACATGAGTGATAACAGGGTGGAAGAACCAGGGCATTGGACAAACACCGTTCATACGTCCGAATCTGTAGTCTGAGCCTGTGCTCAACTAAGATTCAGACACTTCTTACAGTTACACACTATAAAATATAAAAGGCGGTTAGTGAAAAGCTAGTGAAGTGATAGTGTTAGAAAAGCTCACTCACATCCTTTTATATTGGATTTGTGTGAACTGGTATCAAGGCTGTTAACAGCAGTGACTTATAGTAGTACAGCTGCAGGGAGCAATAAAATAATGTTGAATACGCCTGAAAACGCAACAAATATGAAATGGTTTACACCACAAAATCCTTTTTAGAGGAGTAGTTCACCCAAATATTGAATCTCTCTCATTCCAAACCTCAAATTATTTTTTTCTTTCATTAAACACAAAGCAAGGCTGCAAGCTACTCTTATTCAAACAACAAAAGTAAAAGGGACAGGTTATCAAGCTCCAAAAAAGCACCACAAAAGTAGTCTATATTCCACTATATTCCAAGTCTTCTGTCATCACACATTGCTTTGTTATAAAAAGAGTAAAAAATGTTGGTTATTGGCTGAAAATCTTCTTTTTCATTGGTCTCAAAACTCATTCATGCTTCAGTTCAATTCAAAACTGCATCATAAGTCACCAGAAATGTGATAACAAATTATGCTTGCCATTACTGAGGTCAAATCACATACTATGGTATTTTTAAAGCTGCTTTTCTATCTTTTTGCATACTTTTGCATACAAATCACTTTTATTATATGGGTGATTCTATAATTGGAGATACATTTGGCATTGCAGAAAGTTAAGAAAAAACACTTTTCGCTAACATATTTTTTTTTCAGTATCTTATTGAAAACATTTAATTTTCATAATTCAGTGCTTGCCAAACACAAGTGACTTCCTTTTTTTACTTTTAATGAAAAAGCAGATGTCTTTATGGTATTGTTTGTCAACTCTGTTACGGACAAATTAGCCAATGT
>NW_015646846.1:2496429-2502831 GCF_001515625.1 Sinocyclocheilus rhinocerous | reverse complement strand
AATTAGGTAAATGACTCTTTAGGGCTTTTATAAATAAAATGAATGAAATATTACAAAAATAAAAGTACAATAAAATATTTTGATTACACAATGATACATGATGGAAAAAATGCACTGACTAATTCAGACAACAAGAAATCATGATTTCCAGCTATTTAAGACACTTTTTGCAAAAAATATGTTATTGTTATGGACTGTAACATCTTGTAATTCATAACAATGAGTAACACAGTATTAAAATAATTTAAAATATAACCATTTGAAAAAAGCAGAAAAAAAAATAATGACTTCGGACACCAACTGTACCTGCAATTATAGAATCACTCATATGGAAAAGAGCAGTTCGGGCATCTCATTTTGTCGCCCAGAAAGACAGGTTTGAAAAACATGAGCTGAGAAAATAATCAATACTATTCCTTTTACACACTGGAAAAACATCACAGTTTGAACCCTTATAATAAAACAAAGATGGACTTGACTGAATCACAAAGGCAGGCTCAAAACAGCAAGCTAGTTAAGTTATTTTTTGAGCGCGTCTCTCAAAATTCCTCTCAACTCTGTCCACAAAAAAAAAAAAAAGCAGCATGGTTCATTTTTAATGGCAAGCTACTCTATTCTACTCTTCACACACCTGGAACAATGAAGCTGCAACAACAACGACAACAACCAACCGAGTGTCCGAATTCAATAATGAAAGACAAAATTAAGCTCGGAAACGGAAAATTTGGGGAAGCATTTTAAACTAGCCATTAATTTGCTATCAAATGCGTTTTGATACTGGACAGCTTGATAACATGCACAGTAGTTCATTCACATATAATATAAATTCGTCTGCGCTAATGTGGCATTTAAGATAAAACATGCAACTTTCACATCATTGCAGAAAATACGTATACAGCATCATAAAGTAATGTGGCTTACCAGTAGCTTTGCGGAATCTCACTCAGATGATGATGCTGGGACAGGTGTAGTCTTCGAAGCAAGGTTGGCGTTTCTAATGGTTGTTGGGCGAAATAGTGGTAAAATAGCGAAATGATGAGGTAAAAGAAAAACGACTGGCTGCCTAGGTTTCTTAGTGAATTGTAGCGCAAATAAACAAAATATTTTCTGAGCTCTGTCCCCTCAGAGACGATGCCAGTGAGGAGTGAATGCGGCGCGTTTCCTCTTTCAAAGAAACAAGCCGAGGCTACAGTACAGAACGCCCGCGTCACGTGATCATCACTCCTCACTGTTTCTCAGCACGCGGACTACACTCGAACACATTTTGCTATCTGCTGAAGATTTGATATATTCTCTAGGGTTTATAGAGTTTAGTTTTATTAAAAAATATATATATATATATTAAACTATTTAAAAATATTTTTTTTTTTTTACTTTGCATAATTTGTATGTGTACATGCACATTTAAGTTCTTATATTAATTGCGAGACTACATTGATTAATTCAACTTTTAAAAATTAATTTGTCACACTGCATTAGGCTACTATTTCAGTGAAATGCAAAAAAGCCAGTCACAGAGCAAAAAATACACCGTCCTTACATATAAACTATTTTTTTTTCTATTGTAAATGTTTTCAATGTAAATGTTTTCAAACACAAGAACCATTTATAGTTCACTCTCATAGTCACTTACACATATTTAACCCATGAGGAAACCACTCACTCTGATGTATAATTATGTTCTCACCAACTACTCGTGGTCCATCGAGCAACAGCTAAGTGGCTGTTAACTACCGCACACAGAAGCCCATTATTAATGGCATTGCCTTTGTCATCTCTGCCACAGCCTTCAGTCGTTGCATGTATAACACATTCTGAGTATTTTTTTTTTTTACATAGAAATAGGAGACCCTGTATTAGAAAGAATTTCCTGCTGACTGTCTCTTTGACTTTTAAATACATGCAAAAGAGCCTCCGGCAATGAAATCTCTGCTCATGTTGTGGCACCAATTAGTGAGCTTTACTGCCAGCCTAATTGAAGCATAATTACTAGGGTTGTTCGTTTCTGGTTAAATTTAAAACCAACACAAGAGAAAAAGAACAAAGGTGCATGCCATGAATAACATTTGCAATACTCTAATGTGTGCACCATTGTCCACTTGTGCAGTTGGCGCAGGAAAAATAGCACCATGGGTTTTGCCAAGAGAAAGAACAAATCCAGGATTTTATTCTCAACTCGATCCCACAGAGATATCTGCCCTGCAGCATCCTCAGCACCCGTATTTGTTAGTTTTCATTTCAAGCATGTGTATTTTTAGTATTTTGTGTAGACGTGGGTTGAGGATCCAACAAAGAGCTCAGAGCCTCCCCAAAATATCTGGTCGACAGATAAACCGACCATCCAGCCAGCACCAAACAACTGCCAATTATAAAGATGTATGTTCTTTCACACTCTGTGAGTTTTTATGTATCTCTTTGGCAGTCTGCCACCTCCTCTGTGCTCCCACACACACAGGTAAGTTTGGAGCAGTGTGTAGGCAGCCCGGTCCAGATTTCTAATCATAGTAAGATCCAGATCAATAGGTGCCTGTTAAGATGGAGTTTGCAGCTGAGAGCAGCTCTAGGAAAACAAAGCAATGAATACACGCTGTGGAGAGGAGACTAGAGAAATGAATAGAGGCATATGTGGGTGAATTTCGAATCCTATACCATTTTTTTTTTTCAGTGTACAACATTCCTGTTACTCAAACAGTAGGGCATGGACTCAGATACTATATAGGGAACTTTCTCAAAACAGCCTATAATTCTTGTCATCAGATAACATGAAAAGAATGTGGATTTTGATGGCAAAAAAAATTATGGACCAATGACGTTGCAGTTACTTTGCCAATATGTCATGAAATTACCAAAGTATTACAAATATCGTATGTAACTGGAACATTTTTGTTTATTTTATAACCTTCTGAGGCTGTACTGGCAATGTTGTTAGTTGATAATAATGGTAATGAAACTTCAGGCACACAATGTTGAGGTTACGTTGCCAATAAGTCATGAAATTACCAAAGTATTACGAATTACGAATTATTTTATTCCAACTGCAATTTCTTTTCAATAAGGCCAAATAGTTATGTTAGTATATTGTAGTTTAGTCTAGGTTTATTTATTTATTTATTTATCCTTTAAGGTGTTTCTTTAGACCAGTTGTGTTTTGTTTGTTGTGTGTGTTTTTGTACTGTGTATATGTGAGCCTTTTACCTATAAGACAAATTTCTATCACTGGTCGACAGACAATAAAGTTTTTGAATTTTGAATCTATACAGTACTTAACTGAAATATTCATGGAGTTTGTACTGAAGACATTGTGAGTTGGTAATTTGACAGCAATGAAATAATGAGCATTCAGTGTCGTATAGTTGTCAATTAAGTCATGAAATTGGCAAAAAAAAATACCAATAAATTACGTAACTGGTGCATTGTGTGGTAGCTGGGATATGTTCTGGCAAGGTTCTCTCAAAGATATAAATAAACGTTCTTCCAGTAACATCAATAGAATGTTTATTCAAAGTTGCCTGTTCTTTAATAATGCTCGCAAAATGTTTGCACAAACTCATTATATAGTTCATGGAAGAAGGTTTTGTTTTCTGAAATGTGTTAGTTGGGTAGTTGTCTAACATTTTTTTAAACGTTATTACTTACTGCTTGTTTTAGAAAGTTCAGAGAACATTCAAAAGTAAGGTCCTCATAATGTTTGCAAAATGCTCAAATTGAATGTTCCCTTAATATTTTCTCTAGCGTTTACATAACCAAGAAATTAAAAAGAACATTTACATTTACATGGAATCAGCTTTTGCAATCCGCAAGGCTTCCGTGACTGACAGTAGCATGTTTTAAGAACATGTTTTAAGAATGTAATTTTGTTAGCTGGGGTGCTAGCAACACCAAGGTCATGGGTTTGATTCGCAGAGAATGGATGCACTGATTCCAATTACTTTGAATGCAATGTATATTACTTTGGATTAAAAATGTCTGCTAAATATAATAACGAAGCTGATGCTCATGATTGTGCGAAAGACTAAAAACAACATACCATGAGTCTTAAATGTGCACAGGGTGAAAATCTTCTGCTTTCCAGTGTTCACTTGACCTTAACTGCCAATCCTTCAATAAATTCTAGATATATTTTGCCCAAAGATATTTGTGAATACTTTTACTGTAGCAGAAGGCTCCAGTGAGGACTGGAATGATAGGACACATGGGGAGTCACAGCAGGGATGCCAGAAAGGTTTCACCTTGGTTTGAGCCTGACTGATTGCCCACCTCACTGTAAATAGCAAGTGAACGACTCCTTTGGACTGCCAGTCCCTATACAGCACATTCAATCAGCAATCATGTATGCCTTACAAAAAATAAAAGCAGAAATACAAAACTCGCTGACATGATGCTAAGGATGGTTGCTAGGGCGTTGCTATGCAGCTGCTAATGTGTTTGAGTTGTTTTTATCATGTTTTTACGTGGTTGCTTGCTAGTGTATTCTGTTTTGTTGGTTACTCTTAAAGAGCCCTTCTCATATTCTCTGGCTATGAAAATCAGTTTGGACCCCACACACCCAGCCCACTCTCTTTGAACTGTTGCCCTCTGGTTGGCGCTACAGAGCACCCGAACACCCAGGCACAAGAACATTTTTCCCCGCAGGCTATATCCAGCCTGAACAATTAAAACTTTCATAACTATACATTGTCCATCATAACTGACACATTTATACATATAGAATCTGAAAATGGCACAGTTGTTAATTACATAAAGTGTGCACTTGTAAATAGCATATCTATACATTCATTAAAACATTATTTGTCTTTTTTCTTTATATTTCAACTCCTTTATTACATTGTATTATTTAGTTTTCTGTTTTTCTTATATTAGTGTTATATTTCATCTCTACTGTGTAATGCATGTCTGCACTATCATGTATGTTTGCAGTATGTCTGTACTTTCTTCTGCACTGGAAGCTCCTGTTGCCAAGACAAATTCCTTGTGTGTGTAAACATACTTGGCAATAAAGCTCTTTCAGACTTCTGACTTCTGATAGATATGGCTGAGGTCCTTTATCCTGAGTCTGGTATTTTTCCACTTCCTTTTTTGTCGGCAAGTCAAAAATGGCCTGTCTGATTGCTTTCAAAAGTAATAATACACTTCTCCTCAACAAACCATATAATTTAGCACCTCATTCATGTCAGTAGCACAAAGAGTGAATGAAAAGGTAAGTTCCAAAGTGTAACACTTAAGAGTTTTGAAAACTTTGATTTAATCAATACCTAGGCATTTATACTCTATTCCTTGTCAGCAAAAGCATGTGCATGTGAAACTATGGGAATTTTGTGGCAACGGAAATGATTTCATTTGACACCGTGTAAAATCCATGTCTTTACTTTCTCATCTTATTTCATACAATCTGGAGGGTGGTTAAATTGTCCACTAGAGAGCACACACTCTATACAGTGACCCAGAATGCACTGCAGGAACATAAGAGCCCACTTTAGTTTCAAAATGAGATAATTGGGCCAATGAAAAAAGCTCCAGTAGAGATAATGACCTTCAGTCCCAGAGCATGGTCACATCAGAGGGCAATAATCAAGGGGATGCACTATAGTCATTGTGACCTGAATCTACACAAAGCCTGCTTGTTAGTGGAGCTGTTACTGGACAGACAGACGGAGAGTAAGTGAGTGAGAGAAAGAGGCACATAATGATGTCTCTGTGAGGCACACTACTCGATGTTGTCTTAACCTTTTGACAAAGAATCCTGAATGGTTCTTACTGGAGTAGTAAGCATCCAGATTGACTGTTGCTAAACTTGGCATGGGAATCGTTCTGGTTTCAATAAAGATTTTTTTGTAAGGAAAAATATTTTGAAAAAAAGAACTGCAATTCCATTGCCAAATGGTGAGATATTTTAAAATAATTCTTGCAAAAGGTATGTTTACTCAAATTTTTTTTTTACTCAGAGACCACACATTTAACTATATATTAACAATACTAAATACCCGGCCCGGCTCCACTAATTTGTTGAGACAGCCTTAGCCAGCTCATTCACTTCTCTACATCTGAGGTTAACGAACGTGCTGAATTACAAAGCAATATAACGACAGTACCAGCCAATAAACTTTGTTAGAACTAGAAGTGAACTTTATTACTGCACTTTAGTAGCCTAACAAAACACAATATGTACAGATTTCTTGTTCTGAAAGGACAAAAGAAATCCACTTCAGCTGAAAGTGAAAAAATGTTAATGAAATTGGAAATGGAACCGTAAAAGTGCTCAGACTACTTTTGAAGAAACTCCAGAATTCATAGCTACAAATAGTTATTTGCACGTGACACGCATAAAGTTTGGCTTTTGCATGTTACTAAGCAAAAGCTATATAATATAAATACTGTGCAGAATAAATTTTTTTTTTTTTTTTT
>NW_015646846.1:2451603-2495389 GCF_001515625.1 Sinocyclocheilus rhinocerous | reverse complement strand
CCCCATTTTACCTCATTTTATAATATCCAGAAACCTACCTTAAAATGTCCAACTGGATATGAGCAAATAAACATTTAAAAAAGTAAAGTAACAATAATAATTGTGTTTTTTTTTTTTTTTTTTTTTACTTATTGCAGTGCAACTTATTGCAACCCTAACACTTTGTTGCAAATCTACAATCATATGATTCCTTACAATGCTAGGCAGCTCGCTAGTTTTTGGAACAAATCCTAAAGTGCAAGACTTCGCTTTTTTTCCAAAACTTACAATGAAATGCCTGCTGAATAATCATTTGAGAGGATTTTGAAGTTGGTGGGGGCTGGTTCAAGCTGGTTTAGAGCCCTGTGGAAAGAGACATCAGTGTTTGTGAAGTGTCTGAAGTGGGCAGCTCTTCGATGGAGATAAATAAAAAAAAACTGCACTCCTGCAGGGGAATAAAGCGCAGAGATCAGTTTTACACACACAGACAGCCTGACAGTGTGGGAGAGAGCTGCTTTCTCTGGACTGTTAACCCTACTGATCGATACAATCTGATCTACTGAACCGTAGAGTTTTAAGAGGAGGGCAGGATATATATGTGTGCAGTTCTTTGTATGTCCATGCAATAACAGAAGTGAGATGAAAATGGATAAAAATGCCATAAAAAGTCTTTGTCACTCTTGAATCATAATTAAACAGACAACAAAAACACATAATTATGGCTGATTTAAACTAAAAGGTCGAAAGGCTTTCTGTGTGTAAGTGAGTGTTTGTACATGTTGAATGACAGCAGGATAAACAAACGGACAGATGAATCAGAAAGACAGACTGCATTTATCACACTCTCGTCTCCATGGAAACGAAAGGGTTCTATGTTAACATAACGAGAAAGCTGTTAACAAGATATGGTGTTTTGTCCAAACAATCTATAACTTTTCCAGACTTGGATAAACAAGAAAGGACTTATTTTAATTTCCATCTTAATTATTAACAAATAAATTCAAAACAATTAAATTTAAATTAAAAATAATAAAAAAATCAAATCATTTTAAATACAAGTTACATTTTATTTCTAATAATAATAATAATAAAAAATGGTAAAATTAGCACTTAGCTATCATCAAATAAATTAAGAAAATTTATTGTAAATAAAATGATTTTAAAAACCAAACACTCAAATAATTTTTTCCGTCATAATTTACATTTTAATACTACTAATAATAATACTAATACTAATCATTATTATTATAGCAATAATAATAATTCAAAATATTAAAAAAAACATACGTAAGAAATATGGGGGGGATGTAGCAGTCATTTATCAATAAAAACATTTCACTGAAAAAAAAATGATAACCTAAAATGGTAACATCTAAATGAACTGGTTTTATTCAAATCAAAAATATAATTTAGCATCACTGAATCAAACGAAATACTTTAATTTATATCAACAAAACTACTTTTTAAGGGTTAAATCAAATAAAAATGTCTCTTTAAATTGCAGGTTGCCACTTTTTACAGTGTATACACTGGCACATAATAGTGCATCATAATAGTTGTAAGTATTTATAAATCTAACTAATTCAGGATGACCAAAACATGATTTAAAATAGACTGTTGCAAGTTTAGTGCTTTTCATATCGATTATCAAAGTAAAGCAGTATAATATGTTAAAGTCAGAAAGCTTTTACATTATTCTGTATTATAAATTCTATTCACAGACACAAGTGGTTTCCAGACAGCATTGTCATCATTACAATGCGACAAAAAATGAAAGTGTTTCTTCTGTGCTCTTTTCTGAGTGTTTGAAAATAAATGCGGTGGTCAATACATTTCCAAATAAGCCTTTGGAGTAGAAGCTGATCCTACATATTGCTTCTCTGTATCAAAATATTTGGGTGCATTTGATCCTGAAGTGGACGACCAGAAACTGAAGATAGCCTCACTTTGCTTTGTCAAAGTGGTCCTTTGGAGTATTGTTTGAGAGCTCGAACACTACTAATCTTAGCACACTTTGGATCAAGGGCTGAGCATGATGGGGAATTCAGGCTGAAAGGAAACTTATGACAGCATGGCACTATATTTCCATACTACAACCCCCCACAGGGACTGTACCAGGTTCAGAGTACTGATGAATAATTAATTTGTTTTCTGTCTTTCCTTTTTGGCCTGCTTATTTTTCTCTGGCTGGCATTCTTTATCCCTCACATCCCTCATATTTTCCCTCCCTCTCTTTCTTTCTCCCTAGAGCCCTTTCCAACAGTCTGTACTGTCGTTCTGGTGATCAGCCTAATGACAGTCAATCTTTCTAATTTGCCAAGCGATTGTGAGAAGCTGTCTACAACAGCTATATTGCATCATTTGTTTCACAGGAAGTCAGCAATCCATATACAATTTTCTGTTTCAGAGATCAAATATTTCTGTCGCGCAATCACTCTGCCGTTAAAAGATGCAATCAGTCTGAAAACCATTTATTTGCATTTCTCTTGTCACAGGCACAAATAAGCACATAGAAAAGTCTCTTGATAAACAGGGCACATAGACCCCTAAAATACACTTTAGATCAATATTATAACACATTTAATGCTTTAGTTATTTTATTAACATTTCATTGTGTAGTCGTCTCATACCCTATGTTACGATAAGTATTGGTGTCAAAGGGCCTTTTGGCCTACTTCGTCAAAATATTTTACTACAGCAAAGTGTCATTGCTGGTCGTATAAAATTATTATAAAAAATCTAAAAATGCTTACTGATTCATAAATGTAATGAAATGATTACCTGAGAAACAGCTGAGCCGCTGCATAAACAGAAGTAGCTAAAAAAATGACTGGTACTCTTCACAGTTCAGAATGCAAATTTCAGAGTTTTCAATCTAAATTTCAAGGGAATTTTTCATATGCCATAAAGTCATGAAGTGACAGTGCAAACACACAAGGTATATTACTATTCACGCTTGTATTTGAAAATAAACAAACAATACATTTCATTTCTTATTTTAATTCTTCCTATTGTTACAGTTCAAGATCCACAATTTGTTTAGGACATTTTGAATATTAAATGTAATGAAACATTGCCAACAGCATATTTTAGAAATGACGGATTTTATATACATTTTAATGAAATATTATTTTTATTTTATTAAAATAAAAAATAAAAAATAATAAAAAAATCTACTTTTATCGGTTAGCCTATACAGTTAGAATGGTCTGTATAATAAATAATAAAGAAACCTTTTTATATGTAACATCAGAACTAGTAAGGAGACTGGTCAGTGTGTTGTGTTATCAACTGATGGCAAACTGTGTTTTTTTTCTGTTTGTTCTCAGTGCCTGACACATGTTCAGACAAATCCATATGCATCAGAAGTCGGTGTTCCACATCTTATTAAGAACCTTAGAGTTTGTTAGATGAACAAGTGAGCCTGATTGCCTTCAAGTACAAATGAAAAACTGCTTCATCATGACTTGCTTTCCGAATAATGAATAAATCACCCAGCAGTTTGAACTGGATGAAGAATGTATCGGACAAAAGCTTTAACCTGATGTCTTTTGATGAGTCCTCTGCACAATGTGACTTTGCTGCAGCCTTGAATTGAACTGCTGGTTTCGTCTGGCCAGAGGAGAACTGGCCCCCCTGCTCAGAGGTTGCTGTTGCTTTTTTATTGCAATGGGGTTTTTCACCTTCAATGGTCAGGACAGTAGGATTTTCCAGCGATATCGTTGACTTGATTGCGCAGATACTATTAAACTGAACTGAGCTGGATGATGACATCACTGAATTCAATGACGAACTGCCTCTAACTGAAAATTGAGTGTTTACTATTGTCATTTTGCATTATTGACACTATTTTCCTATTTAACGCTGTAAAGTTGCTTTGACACAATCTGTATTGTTAAAAGCGCTATATAAATAAAGGTGACTGACTTGACTTTTGAAATAAGAAGCCATGTTCTGGTCTGAAAACTCACTTGAGATTTTTTTCATCCTCATTTTCGTGTGCATCTGTGTGTGTGAGAGACAAAAAGAGCAAATTGAGTAGTCTTTCCTCGATTGTATGATCTTATAGCTGCTATAAACAAACTATACACTGACACACATGTGTACACGCACTTGCACACATACACACACACACACACATGCAGCTGGTTTCCTTGGCAACAGCAAAAAGGCACTAAAAATCGAATTTTGGGAACTGCTCTCGTTTCCTCACATTCTTCATCTGCTTTTCATTCCGGATGACCTTTATGTGATTGCGCCTTGCATAAGTGATTAAATAATCACATTTTCAGTTACAATTGGGCCTGACACCATTTACAGTGTGTATCTGTGACCTTGAGCAAAACATCTGGGTCTGATAAAGCAATGTAATCTATAGAGCAGACAGGAAATAAATGATCACTGCATGTCTCCTCGCTTTATTAATCAAGGTGCACAGATTGGTTACAGAGATTGTAAGCTTACAACACTGCAATCTTAAAATCCCCATTAAAATTTAATGGAGGTTTTGTGGATTTTATTCTGTCTGCATTTTAGATATTCAAAATTTCGTCTTCCAGGAAAATGGACCAGAAGTACTGATAATGCATCTTGCGCTCAACATTTTTTGCCCAATCAAACGCTCTCTAGAATGAGAAAGCCCCTCCCCCTAAAATAACTTGATGTGACAAGCAATAGCAAGTAGCAAATTTTACAACAGTAACATTAGCTAAAACAACACAATCTCACAACAATTCATAACTATTTTACATTTCGAATGGTGATTATGTTTGGGAGTGGACCTTCATGCTTACTTTTTTTAAGTATGATTTCTTTTATTATTTATTTATTTTGATATTTATTTTTTGAGATATGAAACTTAGGAAACTCATTGCCACAACAAAATATGTGAAAGCTATAATTCGGATTTGTTTTCATTGTTCTTACAGCTTGTGACCAATTAGCTGTAGCAGTAAAACTATTTTGCTGAAACAAAATAAAGCAAATAAAGTAATTATAGTTGGGGGTCTTTGTCAAGCTCTGTTAATGTCTCATTAATCAGACATGGTCAAAATGGTTCTAAATGCAAAAAGCTGCCCGTGAGGATGTACTATTGATTGGAATGTTTCCTTCAAGGTGAACACAGTTTGAGGCGAATGTGACATTTTAACCATTCATCCAATCCCTTTAGACCACATTAGAATCGATAGCTCTCAGTTAACCCCCATTGACTCATTGAGAAGGGTACAAATTGCATTGTACTTGATGGCAGCAGAGCTCTGAATGCATTAACCCTGTAGCAAAAACCTCTTTCACAGTGCTTCTGTCCTCACAGCCAAAGTAAAGCTGTATTTGTTGAACCTAAAGCAGAATAAAATGAGGATTTGCTTGGTCTGTGCTGAAAGAGTTTTCAATATTGTGTTAAAGTTTTCGACTTGTGTGTTAGCTTTATTTAAAAGTAGGCCTATAGCCATTTTTGCAGTGTGAGTGTGTGTTTAATATAACGTTTAGTTAAATGTCCTTTTAATTTGAATGAATACAAAGGCAAATGTGTTTCAACACTGGGTTACTAGTACATTAAGAACTTGAAGGAAGAATGAGATTTGACAGGTGGATAAACAGCTGCTGAAAGTGGCTGACACAGGCAAACAAATGTAGACTATGATTTTTTTTTAAAAGTATTATATCTGAAAACAATTGGTTCTGGTTTCTTTAGGGGTTGTGGACGGTTCATTAGACGGTTCAAGCTAAACAAGGCTCGATGGCGCCATCTTCTGTTTATAAAGAAATAATAAAATATACTACCCTTCCAAAATTTGGGTTCGGTAAGATTTTTAAAATGTTTTTGAAAGAAGTCTTTGATGCGGCTGCTCTTATCTGATCAAAAATACAATAAAACAGAAATACTGTGACATATTATAGTAATTAAAAGTAGGCCTAACTGTTTTATATTTTAATATATTTAAAAATGTAACTTATTCCTGTGATGACAAAGCTGAATTTTCAGCATAATTACTCCAGTCTTCAGTGTCACATGATCCTTCAGAAATCATTCTATTGAATATGCTGATTTGTTGCTCAAGAAACATTTATTTCCTATTATCATCAGTGTTGAAATCAGTTGTACTGCTTTATTTATTTTGGAAACTGTGATAAATAGGACTTCTCTATAATTTCAGATTCAAATGTCTGCTATATATGCTATAAAGGAACATACTGTAGTAATTTTGTTAATTAGTGTTTTAGCCACTGATCTCTATATATGTACTCTATTATAGATCAGTGGTTTTAGCAGAAAATTATATTCAAGGGACAGATAGACCAAAAGGTCAAAGGTGAATCCAAAGAGTTTCAAAACGCTATTAAATTTCATTTTATAAAAAACAATAAAACAACAAATATAACAGTATAAATATGGTATACAAATATATGCAGCATATATTAAAAGTGTTTATGGCGTATTCTTTACCAAAACTGGAAAAATTACTTAAAGACGACATAAGATTTTGAAGATTATGTGACGATTATTATTATTATTTACTTCTGAATTGTCGCACATGAACCGTTTGCATATGCTGCGGTTACGAAAAGTCAGCTGGTCGAGAAAAGGTGAGTGCTTAAAAAGAATGAAAATAACTTTTTGAACAAACAAAGAAGAATCGTTACATAAAAGGATTGTGTTGTGAATTGTGTGTGTTAAAGGGATAGTTCACCCCAAAATGAAAATTTGATGTTTATCTGCTTACCCCCAGGGCATCCAAGATGTAGGTGACTTTGTTTCTTCAGTAGAACACAAACGAAGATTTTTAACTCCAGCCGTTGCAGTCTATCAGTCTTTTTAATGCATGGCAATGGTAACAAAATCTATGAGAGTAAAAAAAAACATGCACAGACAAATCCAAATTAAACCCTACGGCTCGTGACGACACATTGATGTCCTAAGACAAGAAACGATCGGTTTGTGCGAGAAACCGAACAGTATTTATATCATATTTTACCTCTAATACACCACTATGTCCAACTATCTTTGGGCGCGCGCACGGCATCCGATGCGCTAGGTGTGTACGCGCTCTGGCGTAGTTTACGTTAATGGGTGTGTTGAACTCCAGCCGAAGAGCAATCAAGCATAATTTCCGGCGAGCAGGCTCAGAAGTTGGGAATACGTGGAAAGTCACCACTCCCAAATGAGTTCGCGCGAGAGAACGTAATCTTTTAGTTTTAAGTCAGTTTGAACAATCCGGATAAGCGCAAGTAAGTACCATTTTGATTAGCCGTCGTACCTACAATGACTGCACTGTGTAAACAATGAGTGACGTATACGCGCGAGAAATCACTTCCGGCACTTGCGTAAACTACGCCAGAGCGCGTACACAACTCACGCACCGGATGCCGTGCGCGCGCCCAAAGACAGTTGGACATAGTGCTGTATTAGAGGTAAAAAATGATATAAATACTGTTCGGTTTCTGGCACAAACCGATCGTTTCGTGTCTTAGGACATCAATGTGTCGTCACGAGCCGCAGGGTTTAATTTGGATTTGTCTGTGCATGTTTTTTTTACTCTCATAGATTTTGTTACCATTGCCATGCATTATACGACTGATAGACTGCAACGGTCTGTGTTAAAAATCATCATTTGTGTTCTACTGAAGAAACAAAGTCACCTACATCTTGGATGCCCTGGGGGTAAGCAGATAAACATCAAATGTTCATTTTTGGGTGAACTATCCCTTTAAAACAGTTTAAACTTTTAGAAAACACGTCACGAATATGTCGAGGTTTATTCCTTTTCACTGCGTCTCATATGTTTTTAAATGCAGTCTGTGTGAATGGCTATTTTTTTCCGTTTTTAAACTCCCAATGCAACGTGAAGCTAGCGTTTAGCATAAAACGTACAATGTAATTTCTCTAAGCTGAGTCTTCAAAGGTCTTCTACACACCTTTCATTGCTCTTCAAAAGTCCTTCAGGCATGATTGCATGCTTTTTAATTTCCGGTGTCGAACCACATCCACTCAAGCACTTAATATATCTGTACCAAAGTGACGGCACACAACACGAGGCCTTAATTTCTTTTGTCAAGAGTCGCTGATGGAAGTCCACAGATTGCCAACAAGCATTAAGAATAAATGGCAGACACTTATACCTGCTAAATGTTATTTTCCAACCCAGTTCTATTTTGGAAAAAAAAAAAATATATATATATATATATATATATATATAATTTGCAAATATTACATGAAGAGAGAAGAATACAAATATATTTACAGGTTCCCCAGTTAACAGAAAACATGTTAATCATGTAATTAAAAAAATCAAGAAATAAATGAGATGATGAATTTAATGAACACAGCTGAGCTGCCGAGACAGCGCTGTCAGTTTAAAAAAGCTGTTAGAGGGATTATTAGCTGAAGATGGGGATTTAGTTTTAAACGCACTGGACATGTTGCATCAAACAGCCTCTAAAGTCGGCGTGAATAATACTTCAGTTCTCAATCAATAGTTTCTATTTTGCGTCACTGAAAGCGTCTGTGGCTCATTTGAAGTGTATAGGTTCTGACAGAGATACTGATAACATTCGGATTGCCGTATAAACTTGGTCATGCTTTGCATCGTGTCTCATCTTAGTGTTTTCCCCCCAGCATTGGCCATTGAGTAGTTTGTAAATGTTGCAGGCATGTTTTTAATGCTGCGTGAGAGTATTAGCTCAATCAGGCTTAAGGATTTGTAGGGAAAAAAGAATAGGTGCTTTCATTACGAATCATGAATGCTGTATTAAAACAAATAGGCGTCAGGAGCACCGAATGAGTGTTTGTATTTCTCCATCTGCACAGAAAGGTGGATTCCTAGCTAATTAAAGTGTAAAGTGCAGTCTGTTGTTGAGATTATCCAACTAAAGGGACTTATTGTAACTGACTGAAGGGGAACTGGAGGTCCATGGCCTGAGAATTTGCTCCACGTGTTCTCCTTCACATAATCTGCTGCTAAAAGCTTCGTCACCCTGCACGGGAGGAGCCTGCTGTTTGAGATTAGGAATTACGCAAAGATCAGTATCACACTACACTTTGTGACTGCAATGACAAGCTGTGGAGAGCGTCTTATTAAGTGTCACATTTATTGTGATGTTTCTCATCTTGGTGATCTGATTCACAATGTTTTCTTGGTTTCCTGTGAGCAGTGAGTCTGCATTAACACTGCATTTAATGCGCATGTATACAGTATGAGCAGTAGTACTAGTCATAGTGATGTTTGGTTTATCAGTCACCACTAATAAGTTAAAGTACTTTCTACACAATGTATATCTTCATGTGTTCTGCAGAGATGTCAAGGCGAAGCACAAGGTTAGTGCCCAAAGGGCCGTCCTCCTTCCCTGATGATGACGCTGCCAGCACGAGCTCCACTGGATCCACCGGTCACATCTCTTATAAAGAGAGCCCAACCAGGTGTGTTTGTATTTGCAGGAGCTCTCAGTACATCATAAAGATAGTTTGCATGTGCATTTTCACCTGATACAGAGGCTTTCCTGCAGGATCTTCAAGAAGAGGACCGGTCGCAAGAGCACAGGCAGTGTTTCCTGCAATTCAAGTCGCGCAAGCAGCGTGAGTCAGACACTTTTTGGGCAGCGCAGTGAATTCACTGCCACTGAGAATGAGAATGGTTGGTATCTGCACACACATGACCTGCAAACAAACAAACAAATGAATTCATAAATACAATTATATTTATGTTTTTAAATGTTACATTTATTATAAATAATAATATTAATAACATATATATTACATTACATATGAGATAAGAATATGATATATAGTATCCTATATGTATATAGAATAATTATGTATAATGTATATATAAATAATATTTTATAAAAAATATTTTTTTATTTATTATTTATTATTTTATATTACAAAATGTAATTCTTTTTGTATATGCATTTCATCTCACTGTCTCTGGGTTGCAGGCATGCGCTTTGCTACTCAAGGATTCTCCTCTGGATATTCCTCAGCTGAGGAGCATTATGAACAACCCACAAAATCAAACCCTAGTAAGTGTGCATTACACATTTTATAAATGGGGGGAAAAATCACTGGCTGGTTGGTTGGGCTGGTCTTTTTTTATGAATGGTCAAGCAAAGAAGGTTGTAAAAACTCTACTCTTTATTTTCCCTTTTCTCCAGGTTCTGCCCAGACTGTAGCTGAACCAGCCTTTGTCGTGTGGGACGTGTTTCACTCCCCAGGTATTAAATGTATAAACCCTCCCTTCACCCCACTAACATGAACAATCAGGCTTTTTCCCCCCTGCTATAGTCATGTGCTCATGTGTGTGTCGCAGCTCAGGCTCTGGTTATGTTCTACTGGTGGCTGGGAAGTTCATGGTACAGCCTGACCTCTCGACTGTCTCTGATCAATGTGTTTCTGCTCAGCAGGTACAGTGCTCTGTGTGTGTGTGTGTGTGTGTGTCCTAATTACGAAATGTGTGGCCTTACGAATATGTATGATAGTTATCTAATAATTCACTGTAACTTTCATGCACCTTAACCTTTATAAGAACCTTTTTATTGTCTAGATCAACATCAATAATTTTTTTAATTACAAAAAAACATAGCAAGCTCAAAACACTTTACTGAGTCTCACAGACTAAGCCTTAAGGAATAGAGAATAGTTGTGATTTCCAGGTCTGGAAAAGTCTTGGAAATTATTAAAAACTTAAAGGAATTAAGTGAATTAGATTAATTTCTAGATGCGCTCAGCTGTAAAATATTTTAGCAGCTTCTTTCTGTTAATGAAAATTTTTTTTTTGAAGAACATTTATATTTACACATGATCACGTTTCCTCTTTCTCTCTCTTTAGATGCACAGCAGATATGAGAAAGGCTATACTTCTGGTCCTCCTTCTCATCTTTCTCATTTTTGGTGAGACAGCAGATAGTGACTCTTAAAATATCAAAAACGAAACCTATGTATTTCAAGATAACCCACTTTGCACACAAGAACCTTTAAGACTGTATACAGTACATGTAGCTGTAAAAAATGCTTATGCATGTTCATGTCTGAATATATGAGTAATTAACATTAATATCCAATTACCTAACATTGTGTTGCAGGAATATGGTACTGGTTCCCGTTTGCGTCTCGTTCTCCTCCTCGTGAGGTTGTTTCCAGGGCTCCATCTGTTAAACACACAGATAGACCAGTGAAAGAAGCTGTTGATGTGAGTAGATCTTCTCCAGTACAGTTAGACCTCAAAAAGGTCCTGCATCATACATAGTTATCGCATATTTCTCTTAAATTATTTATTACTATTTTATTAAATGCACTTTTTGCTCTTTAGGATCATCTCCAACATGCCAGCCTGTCTCATTTGAAAGATGAGATCGCCAGCTTGCATGAAACGGAGGCAAACCTGATGGTAATTCAAATCTAAGCACTATCATGTACAGTATGTCTGTCTGTTGAAGAGGAAGTGTCCCAATTTCTTTCTTTTTGTCTGTTATCTCAGAGAGACCTCGAACTGCTGAAGATGGAGAGCGTGCGACAGAAGGTCAAATCTGAGGTGAAGAACGAAACGTTCCTTCTTCCTTTCTACCACCTCGGTTTCTTCTGTCATAGCAACAAAACACAAAACAGGAAATGGTGTCATCCACCTACAGTAACTGTGTTTTTGTGCTTGTCTCCTAGATGATGCAAACTGATCTGAAGTCTATGAATGATCAAATGAGGAAGTCAGTTTTTTACTTTGATTTTGTGGACTGTTTAATGTTGTTTTGCATGTTGCGTCATTATTTCATCCGGTGATGAAATATGTTTAATATTCAATAGTGCTGAGGCTGAACACGAGCAGCAGATTTCTAATCTGAAGTCCAGCATCTCAAACCTTCAGTCGGCCCAAGGTCTCCTCAAGGAAAGAGTTGATGCACAAGACACTCTCAACAACAACGTAAGCATGCTTTTAGCACATTTTAGTGAATTCCTTTGATGTGATGATTGCGATTACTTATTATTCAACTAATGATGTCATTTCCTCTACAGCTGAGAGCAGAGCTCTCCGATTGGCTAATAAAACACCTGAAAGATCCAAGCTCATTGGAGTCAACCATAGTGCTCCGTCCCGAGCTGCAGAGGGCGCTGGAGGATCTGGAGAAACGGATACTAGACAAGCTAGTGCATGAGAAAGAGAGCAGCAGAGATGTCTGGAGGACCGTGGGAGAGACGCTGCAACAGGAAGGAGTCGGAGCCGCCACTATACAAGTGTGTGTCTGTGTGTGCTGGGATGCCAAAAGAAAAGAGTGTTTTTGAGTTTTAGTCTTAGTTTGAAGTTGAATTCATGATGCCTTTTAATGCGAATTTTTGTATGTGTAACAGGATGTGAAAGAAATCGTCCACAGGGCAATTAGTCTGTACAGGGCAGATGGGATTGGAATGGCGGACTATGCCTTGGAATCTTCTGGTACTAATTTCCCTTGTTTATTAAGTATGTGTGTGTGTGTGTGTACCTGTTTTTCTATTCTGGTGGGGACTTAAACCTGAATACACACAGACTTGTGGGGACTCGTGTCACGTTGGGGCCCTAAATTGAGGTCCCCACGGGTAAACAAGCTAATAAATCACACAGAATGAAGTTTTTTGAAAATCTAAAAATGCACAAAGTTTCCTGTGAGGGGTAGGTTTAGGGGTAGGGTTGGTGTAGGGCAATAGAATATACGGTCTGTACAGTAGAAAAACCATTACGCCTATGGAGCGCCCACAAGGATAGCAAACCAGACTGTGTGTGTGTGTGTGTGTGTGTGTGTGTGTGTGTATCACAGGAATAAATAACATTTCAAAATATATTCAAAAACAGAAAACAGTTCTTTTAAACTGTAATAATATTACACAATATGACATTTTTACTGTATTTTTGTTAAAATGAATGCAGCCTTGGTGAACATAAGAGACTTCTGTATATATGTGACTTTACTGGACACACGACTAAGTGTGTGTGTTTGTGTAGGTGCCAGTGTGCTCAACACTCGTTGCTCAGAGACGTATAAGACCAGATCTGCGTGTTTGAGTTTATTCGGCATTCCTCTGTGGTATCATTCAGAAAGCCCTCGGACTGTTATACAGGTAACAAATCGCACAAACACTGTCACATAGACACTGATCTGACTCTCTAAGCTTCCGTGTGTGTGTGTTGTAGCCGGAGCTGTATCCCGGGAAGTGTTGGGCATTCCGAGGCTCCCAGGGTTTTCTGGTAATCGCACTGTCTTACCCAGTAAGAATCACCCATGTGACACTCGAACACCTTCCCAAAGAGCTCTCGCCGACGGGCCGCGTTGACAGCGCGCCTAAGGATTTTGCTGTCTATGTGAGTTGATATTTCAATGGGGGGGGGGTTTCTGCGTAATAATGATAAAACAACAGCTTTGAGATTCCTCGCTTGTTCTGTGTTCAGGGTATGTCTAATGAGACTGAAGACGGAAAGTTGCTCGGGACATTTACATATGACCAGGATGGAGAGCCCATTCAGACTTTCAAGCTTCCGGTGAGTCAAAATAGACAATTTCATCATCATCATATCATGGTAGTATATGTTGTATTCCTGTATTTAATAAATACATTACTGTTTAGAAGTTTGGAAACTTTAAGATGTTTTTTTTTTTTCAAAAAATGCAATAATACAGTAATATTGTGAAATATTATTTTAATTAAAAAATTTAAAATAACACTGATTTGCTGCTCAAGAAATTTCTTGTGGTGCTTAATACAGTCGTGGTGCTTAATAATTCTTTTGTGTAAACCGTGATACATTTTTTAGGGTTCTTTAAAGAATAGAAAGCTTAAAAGAACAGCATTTATTTGGAACAGAACTTATTTATAACATTATAAATGTCTTCATTATCACTTTTGATCAATTTAATGCATCCTTGTTGAATAAAAGTATGAATTACTTTAAAAAGAAATCTTACCCCAATTTTTTGAGCAGTAGTGTGTATGTATGCTGATTTAAATAAAATAATTGTATTATTGATTAACAATAATAAAATGTCTGGACACATTAATAATAATAATCGGGGCAAAACAAGTTACTAATATAGGTATAATTTTCTATGCATTTTATATTTACAAATAAATTAATTATATATGTTTATAAAAATACATATGCATTTTTGGTGTACCTAGGTATGACCTAGATATGATTTTGTAAAATTTATCCCAAAAAATTTTTTTTTTTAATTCTTCCTGTTTTCTCGGCTACAGGAAGCGTTAGACGTCTACAGCATGACAGAGCTGAGGATCTTGAGTAACTGGGGTCATCTGGAATACACCTGTGTGTATCGCTTCAGAGTTCACGGAGAACCTTCACTCGCCTGAGAGGAAAGGATTTGGCCTCTTCAGCTTTGGTCTACTCTATGCAAAAAAAATAAATAAAATGTAAAGCTCAAATGCACTGAACTCTTAAAGAATGATTCAGACAGCTTCCTAATGTATGAATACCAAAAAACCACACATGAATGTTCCGACTGATACCAGAATTTAGATTCAAAAAAATATTTCAGTTTGCGTTCCTCAAACATTGATATTCAAGTGCTGATAGGACATTTTTGTTAATGAAAAGATGTACATTTTTGGTTGTTTATACAGTTTTGAATGGACAGTTGTAATTATTTTTTTTTTTCATATGAAGGGCAGGCTTATATTGTGTGTGACCGTAAATATGGTTTATAAAGCCAAATGAAGGACAAAAAGTGTCATGCTTAGCTAGAATTACCATAAAGCAGCATTTGTGTTATTTTGCTCTGCCTTTTGCAATTGTTTTATCTTCGATATTGTGTTATGTAATAATAGATGGTTCTAAAAATGTGTTTATTCACATCATCACTGAACCATATACCTCTTAAGAAGCTTATAATAGTTGATTGTTTTTGATATGTCCATATGTAACAATGCTGTTTTCTTTGAGCAGCTCCGGATGATGAGTATAGATGGGTACTAGAAATGTCAGATGGTGTACGTCTCCTCTGCGGGACGGGGGAGGACTGGAGTCAAACTCAGGTTTTGGGTTTTCAAACCAAAGTGCTCTTGAGCATCCCAGATTATATAATTCTCTTGTCCTCTTATTTGTATGTATGTGCTTCATGATGCAGTTTTTGCAGTGTTCTCAAATGCACACTTGAAAGGTATAAATATTTGATTTGTCCTATTTGATTTATTATTTTATTTTGGCATCCTTCTACATTTGTCATCTAGCTAAATTGAGCTCTGATGTTAATTTGGCAAGTTTACATGAAGTTTCTGTCATATTATTTGATATTATTTTGTGAGAAATAGGATTTTTTTAAATAAATTTGAGATGGTACATGATATGGTGTGAATGCAAATATTAATGCATGAGGTTTTTTCATGCAGAGACATTTTCATGCAGATTTGCATGTATAGCACTGCACTGATCTTTCTATGCGTCATTTAATAATTCATGGCTACACTTGATTCAAATCATTTGTATGGTTTTATACGCTGGCAATTCAGCAACATATATTTTAGACCTGGATCAATTTTAATTTGACTTCAAATTCAACCTGCCATGCCTTTTTTTCTTTTTACATGCAAAAAAAAACACTTTTTTCATATGCATGTGTGACATGACACATACACATTATCTTAATCACATGCAGCTGTATATAATATGAAATTAAAAGGGTGGTAATCATTTTTTACCCACACTTTTCAGTTGTTTTGCCTTTGCAGTCCCTTGTGTGGACACATCTATACATATCCAAAACAATGAGAGGAATCCAGTTTCATTCATCTTTGGCTGACCAGAGAATTTCAGCACACCCTCACAAATGCTTTGTTATGAGAGGCTGACACTTCACTGCACAACACTGCCAGAATTAATTTGCTTTGCTGATTTAGAAATTAAATTGTTCAACCTACTTTTCATGAGGGTCTTGATTTCTGCAGCTCTAAAAGGTGGAAGCTAAAGCAGTGGTTATTATAGACATCTCCAAAATAACACCAATTTCAGTTCTTGGAGTTTTATCTAGTAAACTGAATCAGGTGTGTTTGATTAATCAGAACCACTTTTTGGAAACCTCTGAGCTAAGACCATGTCTACACGTACACAGGTATTCTTCACCCTGGCAGGTGTTTTCAAAAATGTTCGGTTTCAGTAACCTGATGCTGCGTTTGCGTGTGGATGAACGGCCTAACCAAAAGTTGCAATTTTCTAGGCTGATATGGCTCCAGCGTAGTAATCAAGGAACTTTACTGCCGTACCATGGGTGCAGCAGGCGCACTGATATTACGCAACGCCTGAAAATAGGCTAACTTCCGTCAACATAACCAACGTGACCACCTGCTTTGCACAGGGAACCTCACTTATATATATATATATATATATATAATTTTTTGTTTAAATGAGATACAGTTATCTGGAATACAGTATTGAATTGTCAGTCAGCGTACATTTGGCATGTGTATTTCTGACATCAAGAGCGTAGCGGCTCGATCAGGAGTGACCCCGTGACCTCCGGCGATTTTTTACTCTCATAGCACAGCAGAAGTAACAGTTAAGGTAGATTTAAAAACCTAAAACCTAGCCAAAGCAATTCCAACGCAAAATACGACACCTCAAACATGTCTTAAAACGATCATCTTTCTTATAGAAGGAATATGATGACTACTCTTACACCCTGCCTTTCAAACCCGGTGTCTGGCATCCAGCAGCTGCAGTTCGGCTGGCCGTGTGAAGCCATTGGGGAGCGCGGGGGGACTAAGAGGTGAGTGCAGCCGTGAGAAGGGGGGAAATGTTTGATTGACAGCCCGCTGACCCCTTCTCCTCAGTAGTTGCGTGCAGAAGAGTGACCAGGTGAGGGAGGCGGGGTTAGAGGAGGGGTTTAAAGTTGAGAGTCCGCCCCCAGGCTGTTGAGCTCCTCGGGCAAGTGCTTCTCAGCACCTGACGCTGCCTGGCGGAAACCGGCAGAGATTTCATCGAACGTCCGGCCCTTGGTCTCTGGGACTTTGAAGTAGGTGAAGACAAAGAAGCACAGTAAAAATACGGTGAAGATGACGAACACATACGCCCCACAGAGCTCCTGTTAAAGCACAAGAAAGACAGAGAGAATAAAGTTAAACCAGCCAAAACAAATGTGTCCACTTCCTTCATATAATTCTCACTGGCCTCTTACCTCGACATACTGAAAGCACATGCCCACGATAAAGTTCGCTGTCCAGTTGGAGAATCCAGCAACAGCAAATGCAGAGGGTCTTGGGCCCTGACTGAACAGCTCAGCCACAATGAACCATGGGATGGGGCCCGGTCCGATCTCAAAGAAGGCCACGAATGCAAAGATTGCTACGATGCTCATGTAGGACATCCAGTCGTACTTTTCCTGTTAGAGAGATGGGCAATAATGCCGTCAGATCAAATATATTGTAAACCTTCGGTCCACAAGGATGACATTCTGAATGATTAAAAACTTTAAACACAGATGCCCTGCCATTTAAGTAAATATATATTATTTGCATACCAGCAAGGCAAGAGCGATGGTCATCAGTACAGCAGATCCGGCCATTCCCAGCAGTCCCAAGAGGTGCAGAGACCTGCGGCCCGCTCGCTCAACTACAAACAGCTGCATAACAATAACAAATCATATTAATATTATGCAAAATAAATACTCTATATTGTATATACAGTGCACACTAGTGATAGATAATATTTGGTCATTTTGAGATGAATAACATAATTGATTATTATATATAATTATTACTACAGTAACAGCAATGGTTCTGTTAGGTTCGTGCTCATGTCTGTTTGCATACTGATACTCACCGACACTACAGTGAAAGCTGTGTTGACAACTCCTGCTCCAATAGTGGCATAAACTGGCTGCTGCACACCTGCCTTCTCAAAGATCTTTGTAGAGTAGTAGAATACCTAAACAACAATGTTAGCACCAGTTAGGGTTTGAGTTCAAAATAAAATCGAGTTTATATAAAAACAGTAAAGGTAAAGGTCTAAGGTTTGTCTTTGTTTAACCTGTAAACGCGTGTGCATGAAGGTACTCACAGCATTGATTCCAGAAAGCTGCTGGGACAGCTGCAGCATGATGGCTATAACCATGGGCTGTCGGTAGAGCGGAGAGCGGAACAGTTCAGGAATGGTCACTTTCTTCTCTCTCATCATCTGTCTGCTCTCCTCCTTCATCTCCTGCATGTCTGCACTCACATCCGTCATCCCGCGCAGCTTTTTAAGCACTAAAGGCACATGAAAACATGTTTACATTGATGAAAACACTCCTGCGCTGGATAAATGGGAATGTTTAGGTGATGTGGGTCCGTGCTCACCTGCTTTGGCTTTGTTTTCCTCGTTGCGGATGATGAGGAGAAATCGAGGGCTCTCGGGGCAGAAGGGCAGTAAACAGCACTGCAGCAGGGCTGGGATGAAGGTGAAGCCAAGGAGGAATGGCCACATGGTGGCATTTCCCATGATTGCTTCCATACCAAAGATCTACAATACACAAAGCAGCACATAAATATGGAGAAATAGCCAAATGGTGACTGAAACGGCAAAAATGTCCTGAGTATGTATGTACCTGAGCCATGAGGATGCCAATAACGATGCCCAGCTGGTGAAGGGTGCCCAGGGCTCCTCTGAGGGCTGTGGGGGCCACTTCACCCACATACATGGGCACAAAACCAGTGGACAGACCAGAGTAAAGGCCCACCACAAACCGTCCACTAATGAGCATCTCCCAGGATGCCCCCATCTTAGAGAAGCCCATCAGTGCTGCAGCGATGAAAGCCAGGACATTAGCCATGAGCATGGAGTTCCTCCTGAAATGAGAAAAATAGGAAGAGTTTTATAATCAAACATTAAAATCATCCAATTACCATCAGAAACAAGGACTGAATAGTATACAAGGAATTAAATAATGTAAAAGATGGTGGTGCCATAATGTTAAAAAAATATCAATGGCTACAACTGTATTTCACCTTCCAAAGCGGTTAACAAACAGCCCGACGGAGAAGGATCCAATAATGCCGCCCACAGAGAAGATGGCCACAGACAGAGACCACAAGGTAGTCATGGTTGTTTTAGGGATGTTGTCATTATATCGATCAGTCCATGTCTCATTGTAGAAGGCCTCAATGATCTACAACACAAATACAGTCACTTATTACCAGGGTTATTATAATTACTAAAATTGAAACTAATAATTTAATATCACCAATCTGCTCTGGGTGCTTGTGATTTATGTTGTAATGAGCAATTCTGTGCAGCAGGTGGCTCACTGTCTCGTTTAGTATTAGGTAACATGGTTTTGTAATGAAAACTGAAACCCACAGAGGGAGTCAGGTTTCTCTGAGATCTCTGTGTGAAGTGTTTGTTGATAAACACAGACTGTCTGTTGTAGCGATCAGAGGAATGTCACCCAATAAGATTCAAGCTGTGTTATAAAGGGGAAAAAATAAAGTTTGTTCTGTATGATCTGTTGACGTGTTAAGGTTAGGAAACCAGTTCTCTGCGACTACTTACTGTCTCTCCTTTCTTGTCATCAGCTGTCTGACACCTTAGGCATGCAGAAAGCCCTTCAGTGCATCAGCATCACATAAATATCGTGCACGGTTAAAGTCATGTGCCTCTGGGTTTGACCCGTCATTATACAAACCTGTTACACAACACCGTGGTGTTTGTTTTTATAGAATCACTGCTAGACACATGCACATAGGAAGCGATATTAGTTATTACACAAGCCTATTACTTCTACTAAATGTCCTCTTTTTTTCATATGAGGGGCTAAACTGCTTATCAAATAATCTCTTAAAACAATAGTCTTTAAAAACCATGTTTAGTTAAAGTAAATGCTGAACACAGCTGTCCACAGTCCCAATCAACTGCCATTGGATGAAAAAAGAAAGTCAAATGGGTTTGGAAAGATGCGGGTGAGAAACCGATAACAGTTTTCATTTGACCAGGTTGATCAGGACCTTTAATGATTGATTATGTGAATGAACTCCCGCACTGAGGAGTGCAGCAAAGATCCACCTGGTCACAAATATTACAGTCTATTCATAGAGGAGTTTTGCGCTAGATAATGCATTATAACACTGTATAATTTTAGTGATTTGTGAGTGCAGTGCGGACAACAAGCCCTTGAGGGTGCAGTAATCTTATCAAAGTGATTATTTATGGAGAGGGTCTGCGTCAGACCCACACCCACACACGTTACTCCTATTAAGGCCTCAGCACAGCCCAATCTCACGTGCTAAAACTATTGTTACAACCATCAGAAACACAAACAGTGAAAGCAAACACACCCTTCTTTGCCAGAGGCCAGTATGTACAGAGTCTGGTGGTATTTAAGTAGTTGAAACACTGTCTATGATAATAAAACTCTGCCTGATAACAATAGGCAGATAAATGGCCAATGTTAAAATCATACTCTATTTTGTCTAAATGAAGAAAAACCATAAAAATGAAAATCAAATGCTAAAATTATATGCTACAAGTCAATCTAGGCAACACAACATTATAATGTACAGTACATAAAATGGGTATTAATTTCATGATTTGCCAAAGATTAAACAGTTACTAAATTATTAGCATTTTAAAGATTAACTTTAAGTGAGCGTTAGATGGCAATCTAATCCAATACAAATCTAATACTAATAATTAAAAAAATAAGTTTTTGAACTTTTTCAAAAAGTTGAAAACTGAAATGGTATTGATATTAAATATTAGATAGCACAACTATTTTCAGCAGTGCTAATAAGAAATCTTGTTTCTTGAGCACTAAATCAGTATTTTAAAATAAAAGTATCATGTTGTGACACTGAAGACTGGAGTAATGGCTGATGAAACTTCAGCTTTTACATCTCAGGAATGAATTACATTTTTAAATATATTAAAATAGTACAGTACAGTAATAGTATTTATATATATATATATATATATATATATATATACATACATACACGTAGACACACATACACATTTTTTTCTTTACGGTAGGTATTAATGAGTCAATTTCTGTTTTCTCTAGACAGGAAGAGGAGTGTGAGTATATAGTGAAAATATAGAATCTATACACTCCATATAGTGTTTAAAAGCCAGAAAAGCTTCATTCACATAAGCAAAGCCTGGCCCCTAGTTCAACACACATGTCTGAACAAGCTGTGCTATGTGTGAGACATGACCTACACCCTGTACCAGAACAGAGAGCATATTTAATGTATATTTGATAGGAATTTAGTCACTTATTATTTAACAAATGTAAATTGCCTCATAATATGTAGATGAAAGGCAAAATCTCCCCGAGGAGATGTATAGAGCAACTCTGCAGTCCTCCTGGAGTTGTACAGGAGGCATTTGTGTTATGTTGATGTGAGAGTGTATGTGTGTGTGTGTCCACTGACAGACAGGGATTTGGAAACAGCTGCAGCAGTACATGACTGAGTGAAAAGGGCAGCGTTTCGATAATGTCAAAGTCCAAGGACACACCTGGGACATCAGGGTGAACAATAAAGAGTTTGCGCATGCGTGAGTATGTGCTTGTCACTCACCTTTTGCGGGGCATTGATGACACCTGTGTTGTAGCCGAACTGAAGGGAGCCGATCACAGCCGTCCCAACAGTCAGCATCAGCGGGAAGGTCAGTTGCTGTTGAGGGAAGAATAAAACAAAACGAGTCATTTTTTTGCTACACAATGAATTGCATTGAATCTCCATCGCGTCCCATTGTCCAACAGAGCTCTAATAACCTCAGGACAAAAGCAAAGATTGGTCAGACCTGACTGTAATAAACAGAACTATTCTCAGAGGTGTGGTGACCTATTGTTTGACATTCTGATAAGTGTCAGGGTAGCTGTAGAGCCTGTTTTAATTCTGTTCTTCCTCAAAAATTAAACACATTTTAGCCAACCTGTGCTAACTGCTAGGCTACTGCGCAGATGATAAAAACTGTAACAATCATAAAGTTTATGACAGTCTTTTGTCTGAAAGGTAAAAAAAGAAACACAACCCAAACATATTTACATTTCTATTCCCAAAAGAATTCTGAATTGTAACATTTTAGATGATTTTTGAAGATAAGTGCTACGCAAAATGACAAGCATTTCCTTCTCTTTCAATACAACAGAAGTATTCACTCGCACAGATGACTTCCAGAAAGGTTTTGTTTATTTTTCTGCAGGTTTGGAAGATATATTTCA
The DNA here is from genome assembly GCF_001515625.1 of Sinocyclocheilus rhinocerous. NCBI lineage: Eukaryota > Metazoa > Chordata > Actinopteri > Cypriniformes > Cyprinidae > Sinocyclocheilus > Sinocyclocheilus rhinocerous. The sequence continues at coordinate 2,473,240 of NW_015646846.1, read as the reverse complement.
ATAATTCTCAGGGAAGTGATCAGAGAATAAATCACTTTACTCATTCCTAAGAAAAAAGCCCAAGCTGAAGTATATTTGTTTTCAGACTGACTGGTTTGAAAATGACTGGACAAAATGTGATGAAATCTGTCTGCAACACAGGAAATCTTGAAGGTGAAAGGGAACTGAAAGCTCATTAAAATAGAATAGTGTGCTAATATTGCAGTAATGCAATGCTACATAGTCAATCCTGAGTGAATCATATTATATTTTAATAAAATAATAAATAAGAATAAGAGAAAAAACATTTTATGTACCAGTAAGATTATTTTTACAATTATGATTTAACATTATTTTCATTAAATTAAGCATATAAATTAATTACTATGAAAACTGAACTGTCATGAAAATAAGTGTCAGTGCAAAAAGTCTTCAGGTACAAAAAATTGCCTTTATCTTCTTGTTATATATATAATTACCTAGTTTTTTTCTGTGTCTAGAGGCGAAATGTGACTGGGACATGAGAGGCTTCACATGATTCAACCTCTTACTATATTTGTTTCAACATTATCTACCCAAGTTTGGGTGAAATTACATCAGAGCGAGGCTGTGCCTCTTGACCTGAAACAAACTGTTCCTGCGGACTACAAAGACTGAGCCTGAACTTGTGAAAGACTCATGCAAGTCTACTGGACAACTTAGAGAAGAATTTTTGGTTTAATCCGCCCCTATAAAGAATGGGTTTGTGTAAACTCTCTTCTCCTCTGAAGGCATCATCGTCATTGTTTGGGTTCATGTTATTTCAGAAATCACTGGATTGGATTATTCACACAGAGAGGATATGGGAGGGACATTTTTTTCCACATGGTTACCCATCCACAGCTTTAAAACAAAATCATCTAAAGCTTGTTGTTTAGTTCACGGTTTTAAAAGCCACTTGACCCATAAGTCAAGCCATTAACAGCTTCCCAAATATGAATGTCTAATGACGAACTTAAGCCCAAATACTGTCACCAAATACATCACTGATACATACAGAAGTCATACAGAGCCTCAAGCACTCCTTAGAATAAATTTTACTCAAACATGCATGAAACAGCATCAACAGGTTCTACACTTTTTTTATTCCTTTTATGGAAGTCAAACTACAAAAGAATTAAGAGTTGTCTCTAAATATTATGATGGAATCTGTAAAAGGTCTCTGGTTTGTTGATTCACTCAATAAGCTAAAACAACTCTAAAAAGATCTTTAAATGTCAAGCTGTTCTTATTTGAGCTAGCATTTAGCATGCTAGATGAGACTGTAAACAGATCTCCATTTTGAAAATTTTTCAGTGTTGCATTCCTCCTTTATAAACAGACAGTCGGCGATGAGAAAGATACCAGTTTTGATACCACTTCTTTCATTTGCACACACGCATACACCCTTCTGCACAAGACGCAAGAGCTTAAAAGGGGCAGGAAGTGGACACAACTTCACCTTGTGTACTAGAGGCTGACATTTTTTCTGGAATTTCGCGGGTCACGGGAATCCCGCGGGATGGGAAACAAAATCACTATTAATCACGTGATTGGGACGGGACAGAAAAAAATGTGAGCAGGAGTGGGCGGGACCGGGAATCGTAATAACACTATGATACCCAACTTTATACACAAATATACCTTTTATATAAATAAACTATAAACTGTATATTTTAATTTTGAACTCAATTCTAGTTGCCCTGTCTCTTTATGCTCTTCTCCTGTTTGCTTTGGTGTGGCTGGTTAAGTGAATGACGTACACAGTCCGTGACAGACAGACCGTTAACGGCTGGTCTATGTGGTAATAGAGTACATCGGGCAGGAAATCCAAACGCTCGCCTATCATTCATCGACCTAAAATATGGCTTATCAACTGAAAGATGTATGTAGTAACAACTTCGATGGCCGCTCAATCTAATGTTAACCTACAGAAATGTGCGCTATTGTATTGAAGTGTCTGTGTGGAAGCTGAACAGCAGCTCGCTCGCAGCAGGACAGATGGAGGCGCCGGATGCGCTCACCTGCTCTTAAAATACTCCGTAATTTTTGGTCATACAGATAAAAGTAATACATCTTTTGAATCTGTAAAGACTCTACGTTTATTTGTGTGCACTCAGAATAACAACGAAACGTAGGGCTTCTGTAAAATAAGAATAACAACTAAACGTAGGGCTTCTGTAAAATAATTAAAGCAAACAGGATGCGCTTTCTGCCGTCTCGGTCATGTGAACTTGAGCGAGAAACTTCCAAACTCCGTGTATGAAAAATAAATCTATAGAGAGTGACATGTCTACTTTCAAATGAAAAAAATCTAATAGAAAACGTGTGTGTTAGCATGGATGATTTACATGAAATTTAATGTGTGTGCAATGCACACTGTGCATTGTTTAAGCTGGCTTTCAGTTCAATAAAATAACAAAAAACTTTTGGATTTGTATTCAGCTAAAGTGGGCATGCTGTGATCTGTACTGTATTTTTTTTTACTGTAACTGACCGATTCTGGCCAAAAAAAACACAACATGGGAGTGGGAGGGAATGGAAGTCATTCTTCCGGCATTGGGACGGGAAGACATTTTCCCCCAGTTTTTTTCGTGGGATTGGGACGGGACGGGATTTTTTTTTGTGGGAGTGGGACGGGAGAGTTTGAAAATCCACTCCCGTGTCACCCTCTAATGTGTGTGGCCCTGGTATATGTTATGGGGTTTACATGAAATTTAATGTGTGTGCAATGCACACTGTGCATTGTTTAAGCTGGCTTTCAGTTCAATAAAATAACAAAAAACTTTTGGATTTGTATTCAGCTAAAGTGGGCATGCTGTGATCTGTACTGTATTTTTTTTTACTGTAACTGACCGATTCTGGCCAAAAAAAACACAACATGGGAGTGGGAGGGAATGGAAGTCATTCTTCCGGCATTGGGACGGGAAGACATTTTCCCCCAGTTTTTTTCGTGGGATTGGGACGGGACGGGATTTTTTTTTGTGGGAGTGGGACGGGAGAGTTTGAAAATCCACTCCCGTGTCACCCTCTATTGTGTACAGAGGCTGCAGTTCATGGAGTTCACGACTATGCTGTTTAACCAGCCCTGAAACAGGAAGCCAAATACACACAAACACAATACCTCTAGGAGATTTTTAAATATTCATTGAGTAGTTTAAAGTGTCCCCTATTATGGGTAATGAAAGGTTCATATTTTGGTTTTGTGAATCCCCAACAACAGGTTGACATGCATGCAAGGTCAAAAAACACTTCCATTGTCTTATAATATGCATTTATTTTTACCTTATTTGCTCAACGACTCCCAAACGATTCGCTCAATGATTCATTTTTCCAAACCCCTCCTTTGCGTGACTCTAATCTGCGGTGATTGGTCCGATTGGTCTCATTTTCATTTCATCATGCCTGTAATGCCTGATAAAGCAGCGTTTGTGAGCACAGTGCTGCTTTGTGTACAGCTTTACCGGGAAAACAGCTATTTTACCGCTCCAAAAGCGGCACCTAGTGGCAAACATTTTGTATTTTTTTATTCAGGCCAACGCGAAAAGACCAAGTGGGCGGGCAATATGCTAATGTTTCATGTTGACTTCAACATGAAACGGCTTGGGATTCATTTTAAAGTCCCCCTGTAGTCAAAAATGTTATCTTAAAGTCACCCTGTAGTCAAAAATGTTATCCTTTAAAACTCATCTTTGATCATCAAAATTACATATTTAAATGTTTCTTTCTTGTGAAAATACATTTCTCATGCCTTAAAATAGCTTGAATGCAACTCTACACCCTTGCCTCATTTACTATACGCGGATCTATGAATACGCAAATTAGCCCCGCCTCCACTCAGTCACACACCAGCCAGCCATGAGCCAGCGCCTCCTGATACACTAAATGAACTGTAGTAAACGCGATACAATGGCAAGTGGAAATATTGGTTTAATTAAGCCATATGTGTTTGAACCAGAAATACGCTGGTATGCTCAACGTAAGCAAGGAGACTGATGGCTAACTTCGTGAGGTAACATTATCTGTTTGCGATAGTTCGTACATGGATAATGACTGATAAAACTGTTTTTACTAGCGGACAACTACAGTGGATACTGTAACATTCTTTAAAGTTACTTACTTGACGTTGTTGTGTCCTCAAAATGCCTTGAAGACTCAAATGCAGGCAAGTTTGTGCTTCCAAATCGCGCCCGCGATCATACGCGTGTGATGTGCGGATGTTAATGCGGGAAAGGTGCGTCTGACTCCGGGCTACCTTTACACTGCTGCCGCGGGTTATTTTTCAAGTTAGCGGTTCTAAATACAAATAAATAAGCGCTAACAGCACATGACATCGTGAAAATAGGGGGAAATATTAACAGTTAGCGAAACATCTACAGAAAAAATATAAATGTTACCGGATTAACCTGGCTGCCTTCTCACTAGACCCTCTGCTTTGCAGCACATTTAATGATATGCTAAGGATAGGATCCCTTGACACAATTGGTTATTGAATTTTGTGACGTAGCAAAAAAAAAAGGCTGTTTCAAACCGAGTTTCTGTGACTGCCTTTGGGAAACTACAGTTTTAAAGTCACCTTGAAATCAAAATTGAAAATTCTTATTTTTTAATGGAATACTGTAGTGTTTATTATAAATAATTTATCCGTGCACTTCATTATTTTAAAAAAATTCATGTGCCCTCGTAATCTTTAATCAAAAACGTTAACCTCCCCTCACCCTCAAAACAACTCCTCTACTCTTCCGGTCACGAGCTATGGCGCAAGGGCGGAGCTAGTGACGTGAGGGGTAAACGCTGGGAAACGACAGGGGGAAAAGCTGAAGCTGATGCTTCACTTTATAGCAATGACACCAGTCATGAGGGAGTATGTTACCCCTAAACACTGAAAAGATATTAGGATATTACGACAACATTACTCTTAGGACATTGCAAACGAATTTTTTTCATGAATATGACTTAACCTGATGGAGGACGCGCGGAGTCATTCAGGCAGTCTCTCTCTCTCGCGCTGTTTAGGCATGTTTTGTGCCGTTGATCGTCGTCTTCATCCTTAATAAATAAAACATTTATTCATGCTTGGGTGTCGGCTGTGAATCCAGTGGAAAGAAATCCCCCACCACTAACTGCAAACTGGCATTCAGATCTGCCTCCATTTTGTTGTCAACGCCCCAGCTTCCAACGATCCAATCAATTCCCGAAGGACGAAATCAAGTCCCGCCCACTCATTTCAGATGCCGTTTCACTCGGATATACATCACAGTAGAGAAGAAAATACAATCGCAACTTCCGTTTCATGCCGACTTTAAGGAGAAAATACTCAGCAATGGTGTTGATAAATGGATTGGCACATGGTTTGTCTAAAAGCATATTAAAAACACCACATAGACAAATAAACAACATAAACTTGATTTTCACCACAGGGGGACTTTAAAAACGACTCGTTTCAATGATTCAGAGTCGACTCTTTCTTTTGAGAGACAATAACTTTATACACGGTGCACTTTCAGATTTAAAGCTTTGCAGGATGTTTTCATTCACTTAGAGCTGTGTTACACACTGCATGAAAGTTACATTTTCAAAAATCCATAATAGGCGCACTTTAAAATGTAAGTCAAAATCGCACACAAGAACATGTTGACCAGTAGTCTGCACAAATGAAAATGCAATAAACAGTAGCCTCGGCACAGCCGACTTCCCTCAGAAGTTAACTACATCCTTCCTGCTGCTAAAACATTAGTTCTGATAGCGAACACAACTCAGAACAAATTCAGGGATGAGGGCCTCTTTAAGAAAGATGAAACCTCTAAATATGGAAGATTTGACTTGTGTCTTACTTGAGGGGAGGGTGTAGGTTTGGCTATGAAACATTCCTCTTGAGATTCCTGCCTTTACCCTATATTACTATGCAGTGTGTAACTAGGCAGACATGCCTAGTTACACAGTGTAACCCTTTTAACTACATAAACACAGATCAAACAGATATATAAAGTTGGCCTGACCCTCTCCATGAAATATATTGTATGTGTGTTGTGATTGGACAATTTTGTAAAAGTTACATTAACACATTTATGTAATGATATTTTTTGCTTCGTCATCCTGAATTTATGCAGCTCACACCGTAAACAGTCACACCCTTCTGCTGATAGCACACACTGACAGTTGACTTGGACACATATTTTGGCTTAGGGTTTATTTCATTGTGTGTAAGCATATTACATTTAGGTTAGGGGAAGTTTAGGACTTTTTCCACTGTTCAAACAATAAGAATAAAAAGGACTTTCATAAATGTCATCATTATATGAGCAGTAGAGGCAAAATAACTTGGTGACTTCCTGTAGAAAAATGCAAACAAAAATTTCCTCAACAGGCAATTGTACGCCAGCTCTGTCGTAGCAACCAAACTAGCATGCAAATAAACCTCGCTATTCACTGCAGAGTTACAGAGCCTCTGAGAGTTACGTAACAAATTTGAGCTGATCTTTACATTGCTTTAAACACTGAAAGCCTTAGATTCTGTACTATGGCTGATACTGGGCTTTATTACTTTGAATTATTTTATTTTCTGTTTTTATGTGTGTCCTTTTCAATGTATTTTAGGGAAATAAATAAACAAAATTACAAAAATACAAATAATTTCTGGGGTTTTTTTTTGTTTTGTTTAATTTTACCCTCCTCAAAATTGTGTGTCAACGTAGGTGTATTCATGTCTGTATATAAGTCACCCAGGATTAATACACATCATAAACTATGTGCAATAACTATTAAACTAAAGATTAACACCTTTACAACAGCAACACGCTACTGGAAGTTTTCTTACTTTATAGCCTCATTAACCTTAAAAACCAATGGTGTGAGGATCTGCATCCTTAGTTAAACAAACAAAAAAAAGTATCTTTAAAAAATCGTATTTAATTGAATATGATAAAAAGAAAAAGTACCATTAAAATAAAGCCAAGATAACATAAACATATCTACCTCACAATGACGTACTGTAATGAGAATGACATTAAACACACTTGTTCTTAGAAAGCACACAGTACAGCACACAGTGCAGGATTTCGCTAGAAATGCAATTATAGCCAACTAGACTTGTGCCGGTATTCGGTAATGCGATATATCACGGTAATGAATATGCACGATATTGTTATCGTGGGCACTTTTAAATATTGCGAATAATTGTATATTACAAATTATTCAGAATTTTGAATGCATTTTAAGAATACTTTTCCCATAAACTGGTCAAAATGCACAACACCGCCGTATGCTGCATGAAAGATGCGTGCGCACTCTGATGTAAACAAGCGCGGACGAGAAGCACATGGCGGAACATGTGAGAGACGCTCTGGATGAAAGCGCACTTTCACTCTCTGACAGCAGATGGCGCTAAACTGCAGAAATAATAATAATAATAATAGTAATAATAATAATTCATTTAAATGCAGCCGTTACCCCGGAAACCCTGTAAACAAAGCAGCTGCACTACTTTCTGTTTCTGAATCGTGTTTAAATGATTTAAACAGCCATTCAGATTTGTGTATTTGCTATGATGTTCATCACAGCGCCAAATACTTACATATTTAGACTTAATAGGCTATTTATTTTCAAACTTTTTTTACATTTTAATCTGGACTACAACATGCCCTAGCTATTGTTTGAAAGTGTTTTGATTCTTTATTGTTCGGTCACACTTTACATTAGGGCTTCATTAGTTAACATTAGTTAATTCATTAGTTAACATAAACTGCCAATGAAAAATTCTTCTGAACATTCATTAATCTTAGGTATTCGAATATTTAATAACATGTTGTTAAAATGCATGAACTAAGACTTGTATTTTTTAAACAAGGATTAATAACTTCTGTAGCAAATGTAGCTTTTGCTCTTTGTGAATGTTAATGCATTAACTAAGGTTAACTAATGAGGTCTTATTGTAAAGTGATACCTATTGGTCTTTATAGTTCTTTTGCACTTTAATCTGTGTAAAACTTTTAACTTTGTACATTTTTCTGTATTGCTTTATTGCATTTAAATGTTCAGTTATTTTTGTTATGAGAAAAAAGTTATTAAACCTATTATACTGTATTATGACAGCACTTTTTTTTAAACTTAATTTCAATACCGTGATAATACCGTATACCGTAATAAAAGCATTAGCAATTAATCGCAACATGAAAATTTGATACGGGCATATCCCTATAGCCAACATAACTTATTTGATTGCACCTACCGACAAGCTTTGTTTGTTCTTCCAATTTTAATTTGTAAGAAACAGTACCAACTAGGGCACCATGATTCCCATCAAAACTTCAAATCAAGCTAATTTTTTTGTATCAGTTTAACCATATAATTGGACAATCATTGTCTGTGCTTGAACTAACTGACTTTTCAATCAGTTTACCCATTTATTCCTCTATTTATTTAATGGTTTATTAATGACAGGCCCTGTATAACACACCCTATGCTCGTCTAGTTTGAACTTGTTCATTCGTCTGGGTTAAAAGTTTGGAGTTTTTTGAACAAATAAAACATTTCAACTCAAATCAATATTTTGTGTCCAATTACTTATTTGGGAAGTAGCTGTGTATTAAGCGGGATAATGTATATCCAGCCAGTTGTTATCGCAAAATAAACCTCTTTAGGGTGATTTGCTTCCTTACTTAAAGGAAGCAAAAGTGTTTAAAACAATGAAACAATAAATGTGCTGTTTAAAGTATTAGGACACTTTCTGGTCGCCAAACTTGATGAATGGTGTTAACTTCAGGGGAACTGACTTGTCACTAATAATCACTAAAATCAACTGGGACTACTCAGTGAAAAGGAAGGTTAGATCTGAGAAATGGGTTTGGCCACTTGGGTTTGGCATTCCGTTAGTGGCATTTAGACATTTTTTGTTGAATTAAGTGTCCAAATACGTTTGGAGCCAATGAATGGTGAACGAGACGAGAAGCTGTCTGGTTCGTACTCAAGGAGAAGAGCTTACTCTGCAACAAAGACAAAGACTGGCACGTCCTCTTTCTCAAGCAGCATCTATCTGCCAGCCTCTAGTTCTGTAAAGTCTGGGAGTCACTCCACTAATATCATGATTTCACATAAGCCACTCACAACTACACTAAATTGCTTTTACACACTGCAACACATAAGTTTCTGAAATTTTACAGTGCTAACAATGCTATCCTTCACTGGAACGGGGCCCCGCTAGGATTTAGCACTGCTGTATTACAAACAATATTATGTAACCTACAGTAAATGACCTCAAACAAAAACTCTGCCCTCTCTTTCAAACGTCTGGCATTAGCAATTACAGCTCAGCACCGATTCGCCCCTTGATTTTTCAAGGAAATAAATTACCTCACTGGGATTCTATCATTGCATAATCTGATTCTGCTTAGAAATCCCTTTATTAGCGCCAATTAGGCTGAAATTACATTAACAGGGAAGTACATACAAGATACGCAGTCATGCAGGGGTGAATAAGAAAAGAAAAGCAGCCTGACTTGAGAAAGCAAAATAGAATTATGTCTTCTGACAGTTTGCTTTAGGTTTAATCCTCCCTAATCAAATGCTTCAAATGTCTCTTTGCAAATCGAGATTTCCTCTAAAAGCTTGTCAGTTCTGCTTGATATAGTACAGGTCAACTGTACACCTGCCCCCAATTAGGCTACCAGATTTTGCGGCCGTCCTGGTGCTCAGCTGTAATTGCAAATCGAGATTTCCTCTAAAAGCTTGTCAGTTCTGCTTGATATAGTACAGGTCAACTGTACACCTACCATTTTGAAGTGATTAGACAAAATAACATGTTTTGAACCATATCTGAAATCTGAAAAACACTGCCTTCGTACAGAGTATATGATGGTAAAGACATCAATGCATGTCTCAAATGAATGTCTGTCTAACTCAGATGCCTTTATCTGGTTGGTTTTATCCTTCGCAGCCAATAATATGTGGTTCAGTGAGTGGTGGAAGGACCACTTAAATGAACGAAATTAATTTAGAAATGCTCAGTTTTTCATTTTATCTTTCCATCTCTACTTTGAAGTAATCATTTAGTCATTAAATATTTGCTTGGTTATCTAAAGTTTACTAGAATTCATTGTAGATCATTAGATATGACAATTGTGCCTTGAAAGTCTGTATGAAACCAATTTCCTTATAAAGTAAAAAGGGAAATTAAAAAGTGAGAGAATGACAAAGTTGTCCTACACAAATACTAAAACCTGACAGGTTAGTGACAGGTGTAGCACTGTTGTCTACTCATACAATACACAGTGATAAATGTACTTTAAATGTCTGAACCTGTTTTATGATCAGTCATAATATCTAAAACATTCCTGTCAAGCACACATTCTTCGCACATGTTTAATATCAGAAGCCGGTTTGGTATGAAAAGACTAAGCACGAGGGTTGTCTTAACAACCAACAATGCGTGTGCATGTTTCTCTGGCATTAGAGAGGTACACAAGTGTGCATGTTGAATGAAGCGCCCTGTAGTACAACACAGGCACAACACTAGGCAGTGTGCTGGGAATGGGTCAAGAACACGACCTCACTGGCAGTGTTATGTTAAGCATTCCCTAGCTTGAAGCCAGCTGTAGCTGTCCTCTCCCTAGGGACATCTCCATCGTTCCCAGCACATGAACCAAACACTAGAATAAATGCAGCAACAGCATAACACAAAGCTGTTTTTTTTTTTAGTACAACACAGGCACAACACTAGGCAGTGTGCTGGGAATGGGTCAAGAACACGACCTCACTGGCAGTGTTATGTTAAGCATTCCCTAGCTTGAAGCCAGCTGTAGCTGTCCTCTCCCTAGGGACATCTCCATCGTTCCCAGCACATAAACCAAACACTAGAATAAATGCAGCAACAGCATAACACAAAGCTGTTTTTTTTTTAATACTTCAGGTCTAATTTAACTTAAGAATCTTATATCAACCACACTATATTTAGCAGAAAACCAGTGAAGTTCACTCATCTTAAACTCTAAAACATCCCAAATGTTTGTTTTTATGGTTTGCTTCTGTCTTTCGTGATAAAAGACTAAATAAAACCCACAACATCATGTAAAGTCGAGCTCAGGAAATCTGAAAGACACTTGAGCTATCATGGGTGATCATCATGCAGCTGTGGTTAGGTTAGCCATGTATAACAGCTTACTAGTCACGTATGAGTCTCTAGCACTAGCAGTATTAGTCACTAGTTTGGATGGCGCCCAAAATAAAACTAGAGCTGGAGCTTTCCAATTAAAACATAATTATCCATTTTAAGGTGAATTCTAAGGTAAATTTAGTTAAGAAAATGCAGTCATACTAATATATATACACAATCCAATTAAATATATAAACCACATTATTGTAAATATATATAAGCATCTAAGTGTAGTATGCACACACATACCAAAACTCCATCATAATTCTAATCATAATGATGATATAACCAAACAAATAACTTATATAGAGAATAGTATATTGTATATTTTTGCTTTGTGTAATATTGTAATAAATGGCAACATTGTATGTAAACCCAAAAATGCCAACAAAGTACTTTAAATTGAAACTTACTAAAGAAAAGAAAAGAAAAGAAAAGAGCTGGCCACTGATGGATTAAAGTGGGCACGTACGCCACGATTCTCTGGCTGTGTCTTAAAACCCAGTGTGCTACCTACAAATACAGCACTTTAGGGCCTCACAGGCGCCACCACTGACACATAAAGATGCTGTCTACACAGGCAGCTCATTGTGCTATATAGACATAGCCAGAAAACGCGCCTACGATGCCCAAAAATGCTGTCTATGTAGGCAGCTTAATAGGGTTTTTAGACACAGCCTTTCTTTTTAAACAAACGAGTTCCCGGCTTTGACTGACTAACTACGATCAACACCTACCAGTTTTTAGGAAACTGTAGCACATTGTTATGTGCTCATCACAACTTCGTTACCCATGTGACGGCTCTCAACGTGTGGTATGGGCTTATTTTTGTTACTCAACTATTTTGTCAACTTTTTGGAGCTCGACATGAAGGCTCGCGAGGTTATGCGGCTAGTAACTGACTGACATTTAGAAAACTATTTCACTGAACTTACAGAAATACCATTACAGACAAATATTAAACACATAATATTTTGTTAAGGCGTATCTCCTGTGTTTTTGCATTTTGAGAAGAAAAAAATCGTTTTTCCCCTTACCTTTCCGCCCTCCATCACGTCTTGTCAAATGTTGGATGACGTCTCGACGTACGTTGACTCAGTTGAAACTTCGCCTTTTTCCCTCGTTTTTCCACAGAACTCAACTTTTAAATAAAATTAACGATAATAATAATAATAAAATAAATAAATAAATACAGCCTCGCCAAGTATGATGTAGCTTAAAAGGGAGACCGAGTAAATGCCTTTAGATGCCTCTTATGAACTACTTCTGACAGATCCGTCGTTCTTAAATAAGTTAATTTCTCCTCCTTTTTCTTATCTGGTCTATTTTAACAAAACCAAAGTTATCAGCTCGACCCGGTGAGTCTGAGATGCTGTCCGGGTTCGCCGGGTTAATATGTATGACGCAACGATGTCGGGACTGGGAATGTGATCTGTGATTGGCTCATCCGGAATGACGACACACAGAGCATAATGGCTGCGTAAGAGCGCGTGCAGAATCACACATCACGAGAATCAATCTTAAAAGACGTGTCCGTGTATTCTTTGATAATACTAACCATAGCGCACTTTTGTGTCGAGACGGTGATGACTTAGAATGCGTTTGGAGAAATGTAGCCTGTTTCTGTTCATATTTTAGTTTTTTTCACAAACAAGTGCATTTTCAAAACTCTTAATAGGCTACAAACTCCATCAGTGTTCACTAAGCCACGATTAAGCAGTATGAAAAGATGCTTTCATTACAGTTGTGTTTCTTTTCATAATAACAACAACATAACAGAATAGAATAATAGAACAGCATATAGAACAAAAATAATATGGCATAAGAATATTTAGCAAATGCATAGCCAAAACAGAACGAAAAGACCGTTTCGTTGTGAGAGATGCATAGAAATATTTAGATAATGCAGTGCATGATAGTGAATCTCTGATCCTTAAAAAATGTTTCAATTCAACAGTGTTTAAGGAAGTGTGTGAGGAGAAAATCTTTCCAAGTAAAACTTTGCATAATCAAAATAGAAAGAAACGTTTCATGTCTTATTGCTTTGAAATACAATGAAAACAAAAGTAGGTATCCGGCGACAGAAAAGTCCAGAAAAAAAGAATGGACAGAATTGGAAAAAACCAACTAATATACGCACAAATTGCTAATTATTGCCGTTATAAATGTACCAGATTTGTTGCAATATTTTATAATAGCTTAACTTTATTTCTTAAACTTATTTACATAGTAAAATACATAACATATTTAAAAAAAAAAAAAAGATTCTAAAGATGTTAAATAAATACTGATCCCATATCCACTCTATTGTAAATTAAAGATGTTGGCCAATAAATATGGGCTTGTTTTTCCTGAGCTGAATCAGAAAGAGCTTTATTGCCAGGTATGTTTACACATATGAGGAATTTGATTTGGTGACAGAGTCATACCCAGAACAAACAGAATAACAGTGACAAGATACAGATAATAAAAAAAATAGAAATAGGAAATAGCAATATACAACAATTTTTTTTAAAGAACACAATATACAAAATAGACAATAGTACACCTTTATTTATTATTATTATTATTTTTAAAAGTACATTTAAAACAGAGAAAGTCTTAAGAGATATACAAGCATATGTGGCAGAATCACTTATGCAAAGACATCATATCCTGCCAAGAGAGGAAATGGGAGTCCAGGTAACTATTTGGGCTGCATGATCTGCCATTCAGGACCCTTTGTACTAGATCAGTGATTAAACCACCAGACTTGCAGTCAAACTGAACAAGTGTTTGTAGAGAAGCTCAAAGAGCGATTATGTCTCACTTCTACAGACAATTCCTTTTGGATCGTGGGAAAGTGAGAGATGAGAGGGGGTAATACGCAACAACTCATTACGACAGAGGTTTTGTTTGAGTTGGTGGGGAAGTATCTGCTTATCGCACAAGCAAAATAATCGACCTGCAAGAGCAGGAAATAACGCATTGGCACAATAATCAAAACTACACACAAATGAGAAAAAACTGACACAAGCTAAGACTGCGCACCTTTTGTTTCATTGTTAAATTTGTTTGATATGCTAAGAAAAACAAAAACAGACATTTCTGAACAATCAATGATGGATGTTCTAAACCTGGGAGACAGAAAAGAAAATAATAAAATAAGCGTGTCAGTCCAGGATGTTCGTCAGCTCTGGTGGGGAAGTATCTGCTTATCGCACAAGCAAAATAATCGACCTGCAAGAGCAGGAAATAACGCATTGGCACAATAATCAAAACTACACACAAATGAGAAAAAACTGACACAAGCTAAGACTGCGCACCTTTTGTTTCATTGTTAAATTTGTTTGATATGCTAAGAAAAACAAAAACAGACATTTCTGAACAATCAATGATGGATGTTCTAAACCTGGGAGACAGAAAAGAAAATAATAAAATAAGCGTGTCAGTCCAGGATGTTCGTCAGCTCAAGCCTTTAGAAGAGCGTCAAAGAAGTGGATCAAGCACTGAAACAATACAAAGCAGGAATATGCTAAAATTAAAAGATTAATGAGAATATACTCTGTTAAATAAGATTCATGGAATTGCTGGAAGTTTAACATAAACACTACAATGCTACTATTACTACTGAAATTTGAATAATATAAATAACATTAAGAAAATAATACACAAAAATTTATATGTAATTATATTATAATTAAAAATTATTTACAATGTATTATTTATTATAATAAATGTATAGTCTATTATTATTATAAAATAATATAGATTTATATAACAATTATATAAAACTACATATTTTTATTGATATCATTTATATTATAAAAAAATTTATTTGCATACATACTTTAAATCAAAATATATAAAGCTAAGCATTTCTTAAATGGCATGGTGACACTTAATATTGACATTTTTAGAAATAACATTTTATGTTAGTCATTTTTTTTGTATTGTTCCTTAAATCTGTTCCTGCTTGGATTTCCCTTTGCAGGCAGCATGCAGTGATGTGTTAGCCTCATTCAGAAATACTGCCTAGTCAATCTGTCGAAGGCAGAACAAGCAGCCATACACTCTCTTGGCAGGGTTTGTGGACTGCTGCACGTAAGGGGCTAACTAATGTGCTCTTTTGTTGTGCTAATGTGCTTAGGCGGCATCTACACTCATTCCATAGTGCATATCAATCGCACCAACCAGCAACCATGTACTTCATTCACTACAAGGAACTCTGGTTAGCAGTAAGCGGTGAATTTCTGGGAATTTTAACACTGTACTATATGTTTATCTTCGTGAGTAAATAATAGTAAGTACCTCAATTGTACGACAACCTTGCCTCACATTTCTTTCTCCTTGTCAAACAACAGGCACGGCAATCTCAGACTGTTTTCAAAACACAAAAGCTGCTCATGAGGGTGATATAACTTCATATTTTATATAATAAACATGACCTGTGGATCAGCTGACAACTAAATGTTTCCATACACATCTGCAGGTCTGGATGGAGAAGGCTTAGTATGGATACTGCATGATAAACACTTTCACTAAGGCCACGTGTTTAATATAAATCCCTTCTGACATGTTGCCGGTACTGAGTCAAAGCGTCAGTGTCTGGGTGATTAGAAATGATACTATAAAGGACACTACCAGGAGGTCATTTGAAACCGGTAAACTTCTGGAAAGTTCAAGGATCCAGTAAGAGAATGCATTAGTAATAAGTAATAAGTTATATTTACAGCGCTAATGCAGAGAAAACATGGATGACTTCATCAGAGATGGCGGAGAGAAGTGACTCGCGTCCAGATGGCAGTAAATTATTATTTTCAGTGTGTATTTGGCTTAAAAGCACGAGTGTTTTATAATGAATGCCGGCTGAAGGTGTTTAAGATTATGTGCTGGTCAGTGGTTTAGGTATTCTGAATGGATCCGTATAGTAGCATGTACAGTCAGGTTAAGGCAGCAGGTTTAGTGGTCTTTTGGCGTCTCCCTGCGGTCCTGTTTGGTATTGCAGCTTAACTGGTGCTTTTTTATATTAAAAATGCTCTAAACAAATTTCTTTCTTTCTTTCTTTCGACATTATATACATACATTTGGAATTATGAAAAAAAAAAAATTTGGAGGGGGATGGAGGGGTACCGGCACTTCTTTTTTTCCACTTCAAGCACTGCCTATGACATTTTAGCACCAGAACAGTTGAAGCAAGGGCTTTCATAGCTGTGAAATCTGATATATTGGTTGCAGAACTGACAAGCCTGCTACAACAGCACTGAAACGCCCAATGCCCTCTCTGCCAGTTTTGCCCTGCTGAGTCACTGCCCCCATTTAGGCCAGTTGGAGGAGGCCCGGCAAGTCTCATGGGTTTGTTAATAGCACCACTGTAGGGCATTGTTTAATTCAGCACCTCAGCAGATTTATAAAGACTTCAGCAATCAGTACCCTTTCTAAAAAGACAATGAAAGAACAGCTTAAAAACCTAACAAATGCTTTTTACATTTATTAAATCAGATATTAGTCTACATCAACTGCTACACACACTGTAAATTAATTATTTTTAGGGAGTACATTTTACAAGAAAATAATCTTTCATGTTTAATTCAGTGTTACTTGCCATTTCTTTGTAATTATTTGTGAAATTGACTTGCTGAATGAAAACTATTTCACCATCAACTTTTTTCAGTGTATATACATGCAATATTTTACCAAAAAGTGTAGTAGCAGCATTTTTACCCTCTAAATGAACAGATTATTAAATTGTAAACAAAAATTCCTAATGTTTATTTATTTGATTTCTAATATATTTTTTATTGTTTTGTAATATTTTTTATGCATACAGATTCATTTAGTATCATTGTCATGCACCAGAGGGTTAATTGCTGACATTATCTGCCAAAGGAATTAGTATATATTTTATTTGTATTAATACATTTTAACATTATAATAGTACTCTTTAATTCGTCACATAGTTCCATCAGTCTTTACGTCAGACATTTAGTCTCTATAAAAATAAAAATAAAAATCTTCATGCCATTAAAAGGTTAATTTTAAGACATCATTAATGAAATGCTTCTAAAAAGCTTAAAACATGCATCACACATAAAGATTTCATTCTACATGTGTGCAACAAAAGTATCGGGTCACAATGGTCCACAAAGATGTTAGACCTCTAAGCCTATTGCAAGTTGAATAGAGGATTTAGAAGTAGTTACTTGAAATATGCCAATTACATAATCAGATCAACGTGGTGGAATCTGAAGAGATAACATTTTAACAAAGTAGTATTTGTGTCTAATCTTGGTCATTATATTCCTTTCATTCAACTTTGTGCAAAATTCATATGGTCACCGAATCAAATAGATAAAGTGTATAGCATAAATACAAGTTTAGTGCTAATCTCTATGTATAGTAGGTAGGTCCAAAAGATATATTAGCCAACCTATAGTATCTTTCACCAACTCATGAGCAAATAAACAAAACCTTAGATTGTTACTGTAGAATGTCGCCTAACATTGCAACAGACATGTCATATCCGCTGGCTGATAGAATGCAAACACAGAAATACTGCCTTCTTAAATAGCAAAGTTCAATTTGTAGAGCTTAAAAACTCTAAAAGGCCATTTGTCACATGGTCTTGACAGGTGCCTCATTGCCAAAGTTGAAATCTATAGTAAATAATACTCATTTCAAAACATTTATAAGCTAAACCGTTACATAATAGTAGATGTTCTATATAATAGCATGTTTAAGATGCAAAATGCATTAACCCCTTACAGTTCCTGTCAACATCCATTAAGCCATAAGGAGAACCAGCTTAAAGGTGGGGTAAGCGATTTTTGGTAGCCAATGTTGACATTTGAAATCACCAAAACAAACAGGCCCCTATACCCCAAAAGGGTCTCACCCCAATTTTGATAGCTCCGCCCCACACATACGTACGCAACCCAGGAAACGATTAGTTCTGTGAAACAAAGCAAAACCAATGTTACACCGTGTCTACACCAGACGCGAGTGGCGTGATTATAGTCAGTGATGCTGTCTACACCATATATATATTTATACATATCTATGGTCCAACGATTAGTTCTGTGAAACAAAGCAAAACCAATGTTACACCGTGTCTACACCGGACGTGAGTGGCGCGGCGAGACAAAATACTATAGAACTCATTATAATCAGTGATGCTGTCTACACCATAGATATATATACATATCTATGGACTACACTGGATGCGGCGAAGCATGACACGACAAATCCCCGACAGAAAACTGCTGCTGCATTCTATTTATGACGTATTGACACAAATTTCTAATGATTTTCAATGGTAGCTTTGTCACGTCCAGTGTACTAGACAGACTTTAGCTGTTGCGGCGCAGACACGGTGTTACTCACCTATCGAGAAAAAACAAAGCAACCTCGGCGTCCGAACGCAGGCCTTCCGCTCCTTGAGTTCTCTCCAGCGTTGGAAAGCTGATCCGATATTTACGCGGGTCCTACTTCTTGCCGCAGACGTTTTCCTCTTTTGTTTTTTTTATCCGCCATCTCTATCTTTCTGTCGCTCGGCTCGCTAATGTCCGTCCTGTGCACTGAACGCTCTCTCCTCCACATCATGAGTAGGCACCCCCCTTACTGCCGATTGGCTAAAAGTTTGTTTTGCTAGTCGGCCCGAATCAGTTTTCTAAAGCGTTTTTGAAAAATCGCTTACCCCACCTTTAAGACTCCTGAAATGGTTCTACTGGCTTTTTGCCATTATCTATTGTTATGTTACCAAATACCAGCAAACCTAAACTTTCAACCAATCACAAACTGACTACAAAATAAACATTGGGATTGTAATTTGATAACCATATCAGCATCGATATTTCGGTATACTAATATTAGGATTTGAGTCGTGAAGTTTTTCACTTTAAAAACAAAAAAATGACCACATAACCTGTTCATTAGGTCAATTTTATGCAAATATTAAACAATGATGCGACAGTAAAAGCGCTTTGCTCTGCATTCAAAGGATTTTCAACTGTTTAGTAAAATCCTCACAGTTTCCAGCTCTTCTCTGATTCAGATTGAATGTGGTGGAGTCAGATAAGGTGGGGCACTTTTATTATGGTCGTTCATAACTACCGGTCAACATAAAGTCTTGTTCTGAGCCACCAAATAGACTCGGGATTGCCTGTTATCAATAAAAAGTTGTCTGATTGTTTTACTGCCATAGTATTTCCTAAAATTAAACTAAAGACACATGCAAGATAACACACAATGAGGCACGCTTCAGCTAACTGACTCACCTTCTATACTGATATCAGCTGAAAATGTCCGGCTGATGCAATACTGACATGTCTATGTAGCTTTACAGATGTGAAGTGTAATGCTATGACCCATGAACCGTAAGTGACTACATTGCTTATTTACTCAATCCACTTTGATTTGATAATGTCATAGGATGACCTGTGTCAGCCTCAGACGGCATGCCAGCATGATGCACAGGTTTATCAGTCCACTGGGGAACAAAGTTTTGTTGATAAGTTACCTGATGCATTGAGCACTTCAGGAAGAACGAGACTTCAGTGAAGTCTGCAAGGTTCATTTCATCAAATCTCTGAAAGATAACAAAGGAGTTAGGAGCATGTAAAGAGATATCCTCAAGCACATTTATATATCCTGCTTTGCTTTGTCCATGGGCCGAGAAATATGTGAAATATATAATAAATCGCCATCTGCCGATTTATATGGAAGCCCGTTTCCGCCACTGAATAAAAAAAATTTAAAAACGGTTATTGCGACTTTTTATCTCACAATTCTGACTTTTTTTCACAGAATTGTGAGATATAAACTCGCAATTGCGAGTTATAAAGTCAGAATTGCAAGATATAAAGTCAGAATTGTGAGATATACTCACAATCCTGACTTTTTTTTTTCAGAATTGCATGATATAAACTCACAATTGTGAGTTATAAAGTCAGAATTGCAAGATATAATCACAATTGCAAGATAAAAACTCACAATTCCGACGTTTTTTCTCACAATTCTGATTTTTTTTTCTCAGAATTGCGAGTTTATATCTCACAATTCTGACTTTATAACTCGCAATTGCGTGTTATAAAGTCAGAATTGTGAGATATAAACTTGCAATTCTGAGAAAAAAAATCTGAATTCTGACTTTATTTCTCAAAATTGCGAGTTTATATCTCACAATTATGACTTTTTAACTCGCAATGGTGAGTTTATATCACGCAATTCTGAGAAAAAAAGTCAGAAGTGCGAGTTTGTATCATGCAATTATGAGAAAAAAAGTCAGAATTGTGAGATAAAAAGTCGCAATTACCTTTTTTACTGTTTATGCAGTGGCGGAAACAGGCTTCCACAGATTTATTCTTCCTTTCATAGAGAATACTGTATTTAGAATGAGCTACAACTTACATTATTGTGCTACCATCTGTTTTACTCCCTAAATGTCACAAAGAAAACATTCTTAAATTATACCTTTTAATTTATGTCAACTAGCTCTGACGTCATCTATATGCTAGCATATTAAAAGCCGCACATGCACAAATACACTATATGCACTTAAAAAATGACCCTTATGACTGGTTTTGTGGTCCAGGGTCACATTTAGTCATAACAATTGGTCTGAAATGTTCAATAAAATCCCTCACTCTAATTCTGCCTACGTTTCTGGAGCAATAGCAGGTAAGACCTCGTAGTCCACATTTGTGATGTAAAATGTGCGAGTCCTAGTGGCTAAGTAAAAATATATATATTCGTATATATAGATGAGCACTTTCAATAGTAAATACAAGTTTTAGGGAAGTCAAAGTTAACATTTTAACTTGGGATATAAATGAAACAATTCACAAATAAATTTACTCATGTTGATGCAAACTTGACTTTTTAAGTTAGACTATTCTTGACTATTCATTTCTGGGTGAAATGTAATAATAATAACAATAAAAACACCTGTCACTGCAGACGCTCAGTAAACCGTGAGGATGTTTGGTTTGTGTCAGTGTAAACAGCAGCCTAGCAACAGCTATGGAGGAAATACTCAATTGATACATGTCTGGAGCAAACAGGGCCTGAATTGTTAATGATAGTCCAGGGTGGCTGGCAGAAAGAAGCTTGGAAGGTGACCAAGGGTTACTATATCAACTGCCTGGAGTATCGATACAGGTTCTTGTCTCTAGAAATGTGAATTACTAAGGTAATTTTGTCTAAGGAGTTCAGCTGTGATCGATTGCTACTGTTGTGTCATTAAAGAGCTTGTTCAGTAGGGATCTTTGTGAGCCCTCAATTCCACAGATTCATCATTATAATTCACAAATCTTCACGTGCAGACTGGTAATCCAATGACTTTCAATCCCTTGGGACTTGGGGGCCCACTTTGATTGATTGAGACAACATTTAATCTCACAGTAATTAAAAAGGGGCATTAGAAAGGGGACAGTCAGAAATATACGGGCCTATTGTAAACATGCAACCCTTTCATAGATTTTCCCAGGGTTCCTTTGCTACATGCAGTCATTTTTT
>NW_015646846.1:2430664-2446109 GCF_001515625.1 Sinocyclocheilus rhinocerous | reverse complement strand
TGTGTGTGTGTGTGAGTGTGTGTGTGTGTGTGTGTGTGTGCGTGTACGGTTGAGGCGTGTCACATGGTCACTCGCAGGCTAGTTTGCTGTCGAAGCTGGACAGGCCGATAGCAAAGGCCTGCAGGGCACACATGGGGTAGTTAAAGTCCAGAGTGAAGATGTCCTCCGCCACACGTCCAAACTGCATCACGATGTAGTCAGCTGCAAACACACCAACACACAATCACAACAGCAGAAAAAAAAAGAAAAAATTAAAACTTAATTTTTGATTAGTAATATGCATTGCTAAGAACTTCATTTGGACACTTTTAAAGGCCATTTTCTCAATATTTAGATTTTTTTGCACCCTCAGATTCCAGATTTTCAAATAGCTGTATCTCGACCAAATATTGTCCTATCCTAACAAACCATACATCAATGGAAAGCTTATTTATTCCGCTTTGAGATGGTGTATAAATCTCAATTTTAAAAAAATGACCCTTATGACTGGTTTTGTGGTCCAGGGTCACATTTAGTCATAACAATTGGTCTGAAATGTTCAATAAAATCCCTCACTCTAATTCTGCCTACGTTTCTGGAGCAATAGCAGGTAAGACCTCGTAGTCCACATTTGTGATGTAAAATGTGCGAGTCCTAGTGGCTAAGTAAAAATATATATATTCGTATATATAGATGAGCACTTTGACAAGTCCCACCCAAACTTTGTTTCAATAGTAAATACATGTTTTAGGGAAGTCAAAGTTAACATTTTAATTTGGGATATAAATGAAACAATTCACAAATAAATTTACTCAT
Source organism: Sinocyclocheilus rhinocerous (assembly GCF_001515625.1). Taxonomy (NCBI): domain Eukaryota; kingdom Metazoa; phylum Chordata; class Actinopteri; order Cypriniformes; family Cyprinidae; genus Sinocyclocheilus; species Sinocyclocheilus rhinocerous. The sequence continues at coordinate 2,445,314 of NW_015646846.1, read as the reverse complement.
GTTGATGCAAACTTGACTTTTTAAGTTAGACTATTCTTGACTATTCATTTCTGGGTGAAATGTAATAATAATAACAATAAAAACACCTGTCACTGCAGACGCTCAGTAAACCGTGAGGATGTTTGGTTTGTGTCAGTGTAAACAGCAGCCTAGCAACAGCTATGGAGGAAATACTCAATTGATACATGTCTGGAGCAAACAGGGCCTGAATTGTTAATGATAGTCCAGGGTGGCTGGCAGAAAGAAGCTTGGAAGGTGACCAAGGGTTACTATATCAACTGCCTGGAGTATCGATACAGGTTCTTGTCTCTAGAAATGTGAATTACTAAGGTAATTTTGTCTAAGGAGTTCAGCTGTGATCGATTGCTACTGTTGTGTCATTAAAGAGCTTGTTCAGTAGGGATCTTTGTGAGCCCTCAATTCCACAGATTCATCATTATAATTCACAAATCTTCACGTGCAGACTGGTAATCCAATGACTTTCAATCCCTTGGGACTTGGGGGCCCACTTTGATTGATTGAGACAACATTTAATCTCACAGTAATTAAAAAGGGGCATTAGAAAGGGGACCATCAGAAATAAACGGGGCTATGTTAAACATGTGACCCTTTTATAGATTTTCCCAAGGTTCCTTTGCTTTCCATTTTATTTGGGTAATGTGCCATTTCTTGCCAAAGCTTTCAAAACAAGAAGGTTTTACAATTTAAAAGTTCGGTGTAAATAAATGTATTTTTTGAAAGAAATTCATACTTTTATTCAGCAAGTATGCATTAAATGTTCAAAGGGGACAAAGACATTTACAATTCTTTACATTTTACATTCGCTGTTTTTGAAATTTCTATTTATCAAAGAAAAATAAAAAGATCACAATTTCCACAAAAATATTAACCAGCACAACTGGTTGTCTGAAATGTTTATTCAGTTTATTCATGCACCAAATCAGCAAACTGGAATGTTTTCTGAAGGATCATGTGATACTGAAGACTAGGGGGAAAAAAATGCTGGAATAAAGTAATAGACTACATTTAAAAAAACAGTTATTTTAAATTGTAATAACATTTCACAATATTACTATTTTAGTGCATTTTGACCAAATAAAAAAAATGCAGCATTGGTGAGAAGAAATTTCTTTCAAAATCATACAAATACCTTATCGACACCAAACTTTTGAATGGTAGTGTACTGTTCAAAAAGAAGATAATCTTTTTGGGCCCACTGTTCATGTTTAATGATTTAAATAAAACTGAATAAGCAAAACTGATGAGAAAATAGTGAGCGACCACTGAACCTAGTCATGCTTCATCCCCTCTGGCATTCATTATGTCCAATTAAGCATCTGCCACTCCAGCTTTTCACAATATAAAAACAGGCTGTCAGCCAGAGTTAAGCCAAAGTGCTTTTAAACCAGTGGAGCACCAGAGTACCGTCCTGCCTCAGTCGAGAGTACACTTCATTGTCCAAACAACCTTGTTTTCTTAAAGCGCGCAGACAGACTAAATATATGTAAAAAAAAAATTAAAAAAAATGTGCTGTATTTTCCATTCAGTTGATTGAAAACTTGAATTCCACGTATCCATTTGTGTGGAGTCTATATGTTTTGTCCAGCTGTTGAGCATAATTCAAAATACTTGTCAAAGTCGCTAATGGACCAGAGTTTTCATCAGAGCAGTTTGACAGAGGAAAATCCACAACTCCATCCCTTTAAACAGGCGCAGGATGAATGTGAGCATTTATAAGCTTTCATTATGAATATATTAGCATTCCTCTAGTAAACAGAATAATTTTGTGACGTGTTTTGAAAGCATGTTGATATACCAGAAAATATAGATCAGGTTTATGACTGCAGAGTAGTCTGTGATTATACAGGAAGTGACATATTTTATCATTTGAGTCATCAAGTGTCACCGTCTCTCTGTGTGGGAAGTTGGTCTTTCATTAGAACTGGGTTTGAATGTGTGTGTGTGTTTGCAATCAGGATCAAACTGGTTTAGATTTACGAGCACATGATGCTGAGGTGTAACGCTTGTGTGCCACCTATCACATCTCTTTTTCTTTTACTCTCCTTCTGTTACACCCCCCACTGATCCTGCTATCTTACCATCACAGTCTCCTGTTAAAACTTTCAGTCTTAAATCTTCTCTCACGATGGCCCCCTCCGTGGACCATGAGAGATTTAGGCAGCTAAGAATAACATGGGCATCAAACTTTAAGGTTACATTTTACATGAAAGTTAAGTAAATGGAAAAGTACTGTGGCTGGTCAGCATATCTTTTAAGATTTTCACAATTTTGTAATCCCATTGTCTCAAATTTTTAGTCTTCTAATTAATATGAGGTCTTAAAAACTGCAAATAAAACCAAAATAAATAACTAAAAATAATACAATAAAATTAAATCTGCATTTTTTAAAAAGTTAAGTGACATGTGGCCAAGTATGGTGACCCATACTCGGAATTAGTGCTCTGCATTTATCCCATCCAAAGTGCACACACACAGCAGTGAACACACACCCGGAGTGTTTTTGTATTTGGATGCATTGATAATCAGTGTTGGGAGTAACGCATTACAAAAGTAATAATATTACAGTAGTATATTACGTTTTGCTGTAACGCAGTAATATAACGCATTACTAATCAAATTTGGGTAATATTATTACTCGTTACAATCTCAGTAACGCAAGTTATAACAACATATTACTAACATCGCAAAACAGCACCAGAGAAAAAAATCTGCGGGTAAAATAGTGTCTATCTTCTGTTGCTGGAATTAGATGGTTGAGATGACTGCAGAGACGGATTCTACATTTGTGAGATGGACACACTCCTGTTATTTTCAGTTCATCGGAGAAAAGGATAAGAATGCTTAGCAATATGTGCGACACCAAACTCTCAACATGGAGAAATAGCACGAGTAAAACCTAGAAACACCTAGACTGGTGCCACTAACACTAAGCTATCGGAGAGAGCTGCGGGGTCGGAGAAGAGAAAAAAGGCGGCGGACGAGCGCAGACAAGCAACAAAAATTACGTTTAACTAAAAATAACAAAATCTGTTTTTGTTAAATCATAGTCTATATGACTATGCCGTTCCACGCCGTATGGCGCGCTGTGAGGATAATTACAATTTAGGCTATTAGTTTAGGCTACTCCTCATTGAGAATGTTTTTTTAAAGTTTTTTTTAAACAGGTCTATTAATTTATACAATTGAATTATAGGCTTATAATTAAAATTATTAACACTGCAGTCATCGATGAAAATTAAGAGCAGCTTTATTTCGTGCACAGATTTTCAAAAACAACCTGTTTAACGCGAAATACGTTTCTTCTCATGTTTTTCACTATACGGACAGATATATACCATCATCAGCCTATATTGAAGTAATTTTGTCTCTTGTTGTCTCAGAGAATATGCGCCGTTAATGCAGCGTTAGAAAGCTCCGTCAGTTTTTTTACTTTCACTTTCTCTATAGTGAATTTACTGACGTTCACCGGCATAACTCTTGCGCACAGTTTGCGCGTTGCTTGCTTGTGTTGCTTGACCCCGCCCCCATAATATCAATCGTTTATAGGCCACATATTAGGCATTTTTTTTTATGTTTATTTTTTTAATGTTAATGAAAGTGACACCAAAAATAAGGGAACATCATTAGGAAATCCTTGTTTCCTAATGAAGTTTCTGATGAGCCCCGTCAAGCCCCGCCCTAGCGCCGCCACTGATTAGCCTAATTCGTTTTGGCTTGTTTAGCAACTTATATTTTTCATTCTTGTTTTCTTCTGAAACCGTTCAAATTTGCCTATAGGCTAGGTATTGTGTTTATTGTTTGTACATTATAACATTTCGCTTTATTTACCGGTGTTATTTATGAATGTAATAATGTGGTTTCTGCTTATCTGTGTTTAACCTAAACTACAACGTAAACATTAATGTAGACCTGCATACCGGCATCTAAATATGATTTTATAATTGTATGCTATATAGACCTACCACATTACCCTCCACTGGGTGTAGAATGAGCAGCAATAAACTACATTTTGGCATTTTATAATACTTCTGTGGATATTTTGGTGAAAGTAACTCAAAAGTAACTCAAAAGTAGTGTAACGCATTACAATTCAGAGACAGTAATATTGTAATGTAACTAATTACTTTCAAAAGACAGTAACTAGTAATATATAATGTATTACATTTTGGAAGTAACTTGCCCAACACTGAAAGTATATAACGCACAGTAATTTTATAATATTACAACCTACACTGCCATTCAAAAGTTTAGGGTCAGTAAGATTTTTAATCTCACCAATGTTGCATTTATTTGATCAAAAGTACAGTAAAAACAGTAATATTGTGAAATATTTTATGATATATGTTTTCCATTTTAATATATTTAAACATTTAATTTAACCACTACTCCAGCCTTATACTTAAGAAAACATTCTAAAATGCTGATTTGATGATCAAGACAAATGTATTATTATCATCAATGTTGAAAACAGCTGTGCTGCTTAATATTTTTGTGGAAATCTTTTTCATTTTCAGGATTTCTGAGGAACAGAAAGTTCAAAAGAACTTCTAGGGGAGTTGAAAAATGAGCCTATTTTCAAAAATAGTGGAGTGTTCCTTTAAATCTTCTCTTATGATGGCCCCCTCCATGGACCATGAGAGATTTAGGCAGCTATGGGCATCATGGGCATCAAACTTTAAGGTTACATTTTACATGAAAGTTAAGTAAATGGAAAAGTACTGTGCATATCTTTCATATCTTTTAAGATTTTCACAATTTTGTAATCCCATTGTCTCAAATTTTTAGTCTTCTAATTAATATGAGGTCTTAAAAACTGCAAATAAAACCAAAATAAATAACTAAAAATAATACAATAAAATTAAATCTGCATTTTTTAAAAAGTTAAGTGACATGTGGCCAAGTATGGTGACCCATACTCGGAATTAGTGCTCTGCATTTATCCCATCCAAAGTGCACACACACAGCAGTGAACACACACCCGGAGTGTTTTTGTATTTGGATGCATTGATAATATGTATCACATAATAATATGTTTTTATTTTATTTTATTCATTATAATTGCATGTACAATATTTATAAGATTTATCAAAATACTGAATAGATAATAATCATGAAATAATGATCAATGCTGATTAATTTGAGAATTTTATTTAATTTTATTAAAACTGCATGTGCAATAATTATAAAAGTTATCAAAATGCTATTTTTTTTTATTAAAGCTATGTATAATAAAAATTATAAAACATTGTCCAAAATGCAGATTAATTTTATCATTCTAATTTTATTCATTAAAATTTCATTTGCAATAATCATAATAAAATTTAAAAAAACCGATAATAAAATAAAACACAATTATTTTATATGATGTTTCTGCTAAGGAAATAGCTAATACAGCTAGTTTTCCAAGCAATCAGACACTATTTGCCTTGTGGAGTCAAGCACAATTCACATTTTCTTCTAAAAAAATTAAAAAATCTAATTTTGCTATGATTATGATTATTTTACTTCCATTACTGGTCCCTCTTTTCCTTGCAAACTTCTCGTTAATTTGAAAAACGTTTGCGTCTCTCTGCCTCTCTTTTTCTCTTTTATACTCTATCACACACTCACAAACACTCTTTCTTTCTACCTAAACCTAATTCCCATTACTGGGGAAGTGAATACGCTCTTGCTGACACATAACACACCCTGAAAGCCAAACCCGCTAGATGTGTGCGTGTCTGCGAGCATGTGCGTCTGCCATCTGATGGCACGTCCCTCCTCTGCCATCTCACATCTATACAGGAATTTGAATGAAACAGCAGCTCAGCTTCTGAAGTGCCAACCACTACCTAGCATGACTGTTAATCCTGCCTTCCAGAGCCATGGAAAAATTGAATGACCTCGTATCATCAGCCCAGCTTCAGTCAAAATCAGCTGAATGGAAACTGTGATGTTTCGTGGTAGCATCACGGACTGTATCATTATGCTTTCTTTAAACCTTTTGTCATTGGGACAGTCAGCAGTTCCAAGCTACTAAGGCTTTAGTTTCTGAACAAACAAAGATGTACTATACAAGAGCAATAATTCTGCAAGTCCAGGTTCCGCATTTAATTTTACGTGTGGCTTTCACGTGCACATACATGTCTATTTCAGTTGCTTTGTTTTCAATGAAACAGCACAGTTCAGTAACTCATGACATTGGTTGAGAGAGCAACCAGAAAGTGCAGAGCTGTTAAAGGAATAAATTCAACCAAAAATGACAATTCTGTCATAATTTACTCACCCTCATGTGGTCCCAGACCTGTTTGACTTAAATTCTTCCGTGGAACACGATGAGAAATTCTGAAGATGCTGGTTGCTCTTTTCTATGCAATTCCTGAGGTTTTCAGCCTTAAAAAAGTCACAAAGCGTATTCAAAAGTCACAAAAGCAGTCCATACAACTTCATAAGAAAACATTCATTTCTGAATTTACTCAATGCTTGAATTAGGTTTTCTAGACAGATAATAATAATAATAATTTGCGAATGTATGATTGCAGCAGCCAATAAAGAATGTGAAAGGCTGTTCAGAGAAAGTATGGCTACACAAAGCAACAACAATTTTTTTTAAATTATATTTTTATTAATATTTTTTATTAATAATTTTTATTTTTTATATATTTTTTGTTGCTACTTAATTCAATACTTTCATTTGTGTTAATTTCTAGTTTTGAAAACTTTAAGTTTAAAATTTGATATTAAAATTAATATCTCATATTAAAGTAATATCTAAAAAATCTCATATTATTTGCAAAATGGATGCACAACCGTCTTTCACTGTTCTACATAAAGGTTGTCTGAGGCCACAGTCACACTTCTGAAAGTGAAAATGAGAACTTGAGAACTCAAGATGTAGAAATGCAAAACGTATAACCACCACAGGGAAAATGTGCAGCATGGTGTGTAATGCAGACTGCGCCAGCACTAACCACCTAGTACAGGTGAAAGTTAGAATCACCTGCTGACAAATAAATTCGCTAGTATGGGAGGATAGGGTTTTGCCTTTCAAGCACACAAACGCACATCCAAAACAAACGCAAAGTTCACTGAATGTCTGCAAGACGTCACATTCAGAACAGCGGCCAAGCAACCCAATCAAAAGACCCTATGAAAGCTTTGACAGTATTCAGTGAGTGTTAGTATTCGCTTACTGGTCCTTGTAGAAGCTTAGAGAGTGTGAATGCTTTTATACTTTATACATTCTCAATGTAACTGTGGTAACTGCATAGCCAGACAAATGCAGCTTAACATTAGCTCATCATCGGCCAGTTCATATTACACAATTTTAGTCTGACACAAATTCTTCTCACTCTTTGTTTAGTAGCACACTGTTGTTTTGTTCAATGGGTAAAATGGTGCCAAATCTGCAGTGTGGACTGACTGGCTCCACAGGTACAACAAGATCTCTTTCTCACTAATGTCCTATGCCAGGTACTTTATTCTCCATTTAGTAATTTAATTTGAGTTCAAAGTCATGAAATGTTTTACTAAGTGTCACACAAAAATATTAAATCTGTTAATTGAAAAGAAATAACATTTTAAAACATTTTAAAAATGTTAAAAAACAAAACAAAACAAAAAAACATTACTCTCAAAATACTTACAATAAACTGCGGAATCTCACTGTAACAACATGACCTGCTATAGGAGTCAACACAAAAGATTAAAATGTGTATTAAAGATCATTTTTCCAAGACAAAGGTGACTGAAATGCTCATTATCATGATTGAAATGTTCATCACTGCTTTAAGAATAATACATAAAAATAACGGTGTAGTATATAATAACTACTGTTCTCAGATATAGGAACTTCAGTTCAAGAATAGATAGGACATTATTTTGATAATAATACATATATATACATAGATAGGATGTTATTTTGGTCACTTAGCGTCATTACTTTTAGTCAGTCTACACTTGAAACAAACTTCTCATGGTGCCATTAAGGCAGACACATCCATTTCAGATCTGATCATCAGAACAACCCTTCCAAGTCGCCATGCAAAGCATCAAACAGGCTCTTTTGAAGACCATTCATTACCATTCAAGCTACAAGAAAAAGCCAACAGTCTCCTCATGTCAGACTAAATATCCTGACTGTAAAGGTCACAAGTCAGTCACGTAACTAGACAAATAAACAAGTAACAATGAGAGAGGAATACTGAAAATTTCTATGTAAATATACAACCTAAAATACAGCACTGTCCACACTGCCTTTGAGAAACTTCCTTGTAATTCTGAGAAAAAGGAAGTAAAAATGATCTGAAATACAATTATACATTTATTCCAGTATATAGTGACTTTTACTTTAATACAATTTTTGTATTAGATGACTTGAATTGTTGTATTTGTGATAAATGCACAGTGCATGTTTTTTCTTCACTGAAATTCTAAACAAAAGTGTGTATATTTGTATGTGTATACATGTGTATATATACTGTATACATACATATATACATACACACACACACACGTGTATATATATATATATATATACACACGTGTGTGTTTGTGTGTGTATCTATATATAACTATACAAGTATATATAGTTAATGTTAGTCAGTCTCTCTTGCTACTAACTCGGTCGGCAGTTTTCAGGAAGTGGTTAAGTCAGTGACATTAGATGAAAAGAAGGTGAGCAGTTTTCTCAACTTGTGGTTAAAAGTGATATTTTAAAGTGTTTTTCTGCTACATAGCGCACCTAGGCAGAAACACATACACAAAGAATTAAATGAGAAATTATATTATTTTTTTGCTGTTTTCATTTTTTGTTCCAGTAATGTTTGATCGTTTTACATTATTGTATAAATACTACATACCATACTATTTAAAAAATACTATTGCTGAAAAGCTACAAAGTAAAAAATTAAATTTAACTAAAATACAGACTTTTTACTTTATGCATGGCAATGGGGGTTGACAAAAGGTCAAAGGTTAGCATGTTAAATTTAACAATTTTTAATTTGTCAAGGTACGAACTGACTCAAAATTAAACTCAACCTGAGAAATGTTCAGGAGTAAATTGCTGGATTAAATATCCACCAGTATTATATGTTTTCCCTGCATAAAAATGCTTTATACAGTTGATTAAAATTTCAGTTACTGTTTGAAGTTTTGGTTGAGTATGAGAACTGAAAAGGACCCACGCAAGCCCCCTTGTGGAAGATTGAGTGTTTTGTTATTTTTTTAACAATGCCTTATTCTGATGAACAGATGTCACGACAAAAGATTCAGATCTTCAGATTCCCACAACCTCATCATCAGCCAGCGGTCACATTTTCATTTCTGACCCGTGTCCTCATTAACCTCACATCTTTCCTCTGTTGTATGTCTCACATTTCGCACCAGGCCATTAGAGGGCACAGCAACGCCACAACCATCCCACAATGCCATAGACGGCAGAGGTAGGAGCTTACAAGTCACTACCAGACTAGAACCTGCCACAATAAAATGCCATGATAGATTACAGTTCAGCTCTGTTTTACAGGAGACACATGCACTATAAATAATGGCACTATCAGAGATCAGTCACACGCATGAATGGGAGAGAACATCATTTATCAATAAAAAAAAGTGTGTTTTAAAATGGAAAACAAATGGTCGCCTTTACTATATGTAATATGGATCAGGTGAGTTAGGTTAGTGGATTATAAAAATGTTGGCTGGAATGAATATAAAACCAATCCAGACAGCAAAGCACTGCGGTTAAATTCCCAAAGTGTGACAGGTGGGATACAAAACCACACTAAATCAGCTACATAACTGTAATCAGCATTTGTACTTGGTGACAGGGTCAATGGAAAAACAAAGAAAAATTTTCACAATACCCCACAATATATATATATATATATATAATGACAAATATATATATATATAATAATAAATGACATCTGTTTTGTAGCATATGTATTTTTTCAAACTATGCAAAAATTAGAATCATTATACTTTAAAAAATAAAAATCATGCATAGGCCCATCAATATTCCAGCTAACAATCTCATGACAACAGCTCAAGATTCAAAATGTAAATCTAATTATGACCACTAGATGGCAGCCATAGCATAGTTTACGTATTTCCTAACACTGACCTACTTTTGATATCAGCCAGTCCACACACACCTCCATCCTTAATCAACATACAGAAAAACGATACAAATTTAAAATAGCCTAGTGTGGAAAAGCTCTATTATTAATAAACAGGACTTCCATTCAATACTATGAATGGCAGATCACTTCTACTAGCTGTGAACTCATTTCCTCTTTGCTTTGAGGTCAATTGAGGTGATAACATACCGACCTAATATCAAGAATCAAGAACATGTTATAGACCTGTGCTTGCAAAGGTTCAACCAAATAGTATTTTTTAAATGTAAAAAACATTTATTTACTAATTTGATTAACAAATTAAACCCCCAGTTCTACTAAATGAAAAGCCTATTGTGTTCCATACAAGATCACACTGTGGAAAATACTCAGGGGACATCAAAGGAACCATTGCAGGTATTTCTCTGTGCTACAACAGAACATCAGCGGCACAGAGGGACTCCACATAAATATTTAATCTTCTCGCCCATGAATTAAGCATATTATATTACACGCCCACATAATATGATGCTCATGTCAATTTGGAGGTCCATTGCTCTACAGGGTGACGGCTATGAAATCCACCTCTCAGGTGAAATGTGATATACCGCCGAATGCCTCTGCTTCTCCACAGTGGGGCTTATGGGAATTATGGGAAAACAGGTTAAGGCAGTGGGTCACTGTGTCTGGAAGTGGAGTATCAGGGGAGCTGTTGGGGACCAGATAATTAATTACCGGTCAAACCAGATAAGTCATATTGCAGATTAATTATTTAGAATAATCCTTATGATGCATACAGAGATTTATGAATATCAGACATCTGATGCTAGATAGGGAGGTGTGTGAAATTAAAATACAGTGTAAAATATGATTTGTACCTAGCAATCATTTTGCTGCGCTACATAATACTGATTTTCGGGAGTACGATAAAAAAAAGACAAGGCATGTAATACACTAACTACTAATACTCTTCACATAAGCTACAATCAATTTAATTTTATGTGAAATAAATTGCTATTTTGGATCCATCTGCTCTACCTTAAGATAAATCATAACTGTTGAAAGAAACTAGATTTCCATATTTTCTTAAGAAAATATAAGCAGTGCTTGTTGGTCCAAAACTCAACGCCTTGAGGTAGGGTAGCAGTTGCTGTGTGTTCTGAGCGGTTCTCCTGTTTCTAGAAAAACAAATTGAGAAAACATAAGCATATCAAAGTCCCGTATTTCTTGGTAATAAAATATTGCAGCCTTGCATTCACAAATACATGGATATGCTAGATATATATTGCAGCGGCTTCCACCTCCCCCCATGATGAGGAACAAACACATGACCACTGACATGCAGGCCAATCACCCTCTGGACCAATCAACACACTCCGAATTAGCCTTTCAACCAATCAGCTTAACCCCAGGGCCCCGAGGACTGTGTTTTACTGTGATCTTCATGCCCCATTATTTGAATATGTTTGCATATATTACAACCCCACTGCCTACAGAACCCAGCGGCCCATAGGATGTTAGCATTGTCAAAGAACTAAGATAGAGGTTGACGAAATGTACTTAAAATTATACAATATCAAACATGGGATACATTAAAAAGATTTTATGCTTCATTATTTCATTATTTGGTAACACTTTAAAACAAGTTTCAATTTGTTAACATTAGGAAATGCATTAGGTACAAAGAACAGCTATTTTTACAGCATTTATTAATCTTCTAAGTAAAATATTTATTTTTAATTCATGTTTATTCATTATGTTAATTTACATAACTCGAAATGTTAAAAATGTATTATATTATACAAAATTAACATTAACCAAGATTAATAAATGCTTGTTCATAATACCTAATGGCTAAAATGTAACCAAACTGAATCATTGTAAAGTGTTATCCTTATTTTTATATAGAAGTCAACAACTACATTATATAGTTGACAAATGGCTATGCTTTCACATGTTAAACAGTTCACTTGCAGATTATTTTAAGCAAACAGATCATTATTGAAGGCATCGTTCATACACTTCTCGCTTGCGTCAGCAACTTTTCAGCATGCATTTCAAGCGAGCCGCCATGAAATCCAAGAGAGGAATTGAAGCCCTTTGTGTTGCCATGGTGCAGGTAGACTGACAGAACAAGAAGCAGGGGAGGGATTTAGGAAGAAGGGGGAGGGTCATGAAAGCATGCCATCCTGTGATTGGCTGAGGCTGTCACATGTGACCTTTGGAATGCTAATGCCTAGATTCCCACCCCCCCTACTTTCTCTCTCTCTGCTCTGCGGTAAAGCTTACAGCACAAACACAACCCAGAAATGGTGTAGGATAGCAGGAAAGCAGGACGTAATCCAATCCTAGGAAAAAAAGGCAAAGCCAAAGTGTAAGGTAGGCATTATTTATGTGCATGTTGTGAAATTCCTTCCTTCTCGTGGTTCTTAAACAAGGAGGGAAGGAATTAGGGAGAGGGAATGTGTTTGCTTTCTTACTGCATGCTTCCAGACCTGTTTCAAAGCCAGCCAGCCCAGATCTGACAGCTCAAGGGACGACAATGTGGATGTGAGGGCACTGGCTTGCTGTCGGCAAACCTATATAGACAAAATACACTATTATTTAGACAACAATCCTATTTCGTTACACAAAACCTGCCATTCTTGTGTATAATGATAAGCTTGAATGCATAACATCACTTACTTTAGATTAACTCCAAATCCAAAGGATGGTAGAAAAATTATCAGCCTTTTCGACAGGATAAAGAATTGGTTACAAAACTGTCCATCTAAAGCATATTCCTTTGAAGGTCAGTTTCCTTCATGCCAAATACAATATATGTATGTGCATCTGAAAGAGTCGAGTCTGGGGTCAGGGCTGGGTCATTGTGCCCTTGGCATTCCATGTGACCCACATTAGGCCAGATTATATAGAATGGATACCATGTGAATGAGTGCACCAGACCACAGTGCAATTGGATGATTGTGTACATGTGCGTACGTTTAAACTGCTCTTCTCTTTAGCACTTCCAAGTTGGTGATTCAGCCAAATAACAACACAGCTGGATTAGAACGAGACGCGCAAATCAATCCAAACCAGATCCTGTGACAAAAAAAAACAAAACTTCTGCATCGTATTAAATCCAGAATGTTCTGATCTGCAGATTCCCAAACATGTAAAATTCCCTTCTGCCTCATGGAATTATTATGCTGCCACTTGGTTCAGGTTGTTGCCTTTAAAACAAACACACTCACATTATTTTGATTACTCTGTTGATAACTTATGGTAGGTGTGTTTGGGCCTTTTGTTGTCACAGTAAATGAACCAGTTTCACATGGTGCAAAGCATAGCTTTTAGTCCTACTTGTATATTGACTTGTATATCACTTGCCACAGCACTTCTATCAATCTCTGACGGGACAGTTTTATTTAAATTCTGATTAGTTGTTGACTAAAATTATAGTGAGCAAGATTATAAAATTACACATAAATTCAAAGCAACAAATTTGACAAATGAGACTGAAAAATCTTTTAATAGGCTAATATATAACTAGAATCGTCTCATGAGTATACATTAATTTAAAGAAATTAAATAAAGACAAAGATAATAAATTACTCAGTGCACCTTGAATTTAAATGGTGATGTTTTTATTAAGGAGATAAATAAACAAAACTAGGCTAACCAGATGAAAGAATAAATCAATGAACACCTAACAACCAATGCCAACATCATTATTCTGTTTTTACAATCATAATAAGGTTTGCGTTTCCAGAAGACAGTGTTGTTTTGTTCTGACTGGTTGTTCTAAAGTAAATAAAACCAGTGTACAAGATTATAAAATTAAACTCACAGATTCAACACAATGAATTTAAACTAATGTGAGAGCTGCTTCACCATGCAAAACTCACCACTATGATGCTAGCATGTTCGGGATCATTTCTAGTAGGCTTGCCGCGATAGACGGTGCTGACGGTGATACCAGTGTTAAGCCGCAACACCAGTTATGTCACTTGCCCACCGCGGCACCGACCCCCACCGTCGTTTTGATTTTTTTATAGTAATAAAAATCATTTAGTTCAGTAAAAGAACAGACACTACAATTAAAAACTGAACGCGGCTGCTCAATGCAGCGTGCCGAACGACAGTCGCATCACAGATCAGATTTAGTTTCTCCAGTGAGGAGATCTTGATTCGAGCTGACTGACACAGGGCTCTACAGTGCAACCATTTCAGTCGCATTTGCGACTGAAAACTACTGCGTGCTACTATGAAATTTCTAGGAGCACCAGTGCGACTGACCCGATCATCATCATACTTGTGATCGCTGAGGGGAGCTTCAAAGCTTTCTACGTGTTTTTGCAGCGTTGAGTAATGTATCACAGACATATCTCACGAATCCTTTCATAAGCAAAGTGTAGACAGGGTGTAAATAAGAGATTCATTGCGCAGTGTAGAGAGCTTTGTTGATTATAAATGTGAGATCGAGATGAGCTAAGATGAGTGACAGCTTTTAATGATTTTTAAGGGAGTTTGTAAATGTGATA
>NW_015646846.1:2419759-2427683 GCF_001515625.1 Sinocyclocheilus rhinocerous | reverse complement strand
ACGGTGATACCGGTATTACCGGTGTTGTCACACGTCGATTAACCGGTGGGAAAATTTCTTCACCGTCACAACCCTAATCTCTAGGCTTTCACTAGGTGGATTCATACTGGTTTCGCGATATTCTTTGTAGTCACTACATATGGCTTGAGTCCCTTTTGTATTTTTTTTGTCTGACAGATTTAAATTGTTAGTCTCTTTAGAAAATAGCAAACTTCTTCCCAACAAGACACATAATTTGAGGTATCATTTACATCCATAGCACAACGAATATGGGTAATAACAATAGCGATGTTTGTCTTAGCAAATAGTCTATGTGAAAGAATCTGTCTGCCCATTCACCCATACTTTAATCCAGAAGCTTTTTCTCAAGCTGTCTGTTAAAGTGCTTTTATTAAATAAACCATCTTCTCTCCTTTGTGCAGTGACCCAGAATTCTTGTGAGTGAGACTGAAGGTTAATTGCACTGGGAGCCTGATTGTGTGCACTTACTCTAACGTGCCGATTACTTGAAGGAATTAGGGCTTTGAGTGCCTCAGTTTTAACCCAGTGTCAAAGACGGATCTCTCAGTGTGCATTTAAACGTGTGTTTACCTGGCTAAAATTGTGGGTTTGCAAAGTCCATGCTGTCCCAGTAGATATGATCGCCAGCTTAATTAAAGAAGCCGAAATGTAACTTATGTGCTCCCAAATTTACTGACAAGTCTAGGTGTCCACATGATGTTCACTGTGGGCTGCATCAATGACAGTGGTGTGTTCATGTGCTGATGTCTACATTCTCCAGGCTAGCCACAGAGGTGTTCTGCTTTGTAGCACTGTGACACTTAAGACAACAAATGTTCTACGGAAAGAACATGAGCTGATTTTTCAAACACTTGCCCAAATTCATTGGCTGAGAGTTTGTAACAAAAAAAAGTGTGCAGTTTTTCCACAAACTACTTTTTTTTTCTTGCAGGACGATTTGAATTCAAAGGTATGAATATTGGCATCTAAAGTAAGACTTTTAAAAAGAGCTGCCTGGAGCAACTCTGAGCGATTTTTATTACTAAAAGTGCAATATGTATATATATATGAAGAGTTCAGATGCAAAAGCCTTTAAGTGCCGTCTGAAATTTTCTTGAGCACGAGCATATTTCCTCAGTGAATGCAGTTATTTCACTTTAATGGCAATGAAAAGAACTATTCATTGTCATTAAAGTGAAACTCTTCATGTATATATATATATATAGCCTATATATAATTTTATTGAATTTTATATTATCATAAATAATAATATAAAACTCAATAAAAATACAATATAATAAAATTGTATAAAAATCTATTAAATAAAATTTTATATACATATATTTTTTAAAATATAAATCTGCAATTGTCAGTGAACCCAATAATCAACACGCAGGCTGATAAAAACACTTAAGGGACAAAAGAGAAAAAGAAAAAAAAAACTCATTGATGAGATATCTGATGATCACCAGTGCACTGTTACCAACATAACCAGACTAGTTACCACTGACAGACTGAGGTTTACTATGACTTATACAGCAGTTCATTAAATGTGCTAAATGAGTCCAAATTTAGTGATGTGAGAGACCGTGAAATCAGCATTCCTCCATCTCTCAATGCTCTCACATCTGTCCTCGCTCCCTCCGCCACTCCCGGTGGCTGCCCACCCCCGCCTCATTTCCCTGCCCCCCACTCATTTCATGCTGAGTGGATGAGTGAGTAACTAATATGGACCAGACCCAGACCAGACAGACAGCAGCACCTCCCATCTCATCCCATCCCATCCCAGTTTACTGCCACTTCCTCATCTGTCCGTCTTGATTTTCCTGTCTCATCCCATATTCACAGTTTGTCTTTTTCTCTGTTCACTCTCATTCTTTCGATCCCCATCTGAATGGATGAAGCACATGTGGAAATGACGAAGAAACAAGAGAAGGAGGTGATAGATAACATAAAGAAAAGGAATGAATTGAACAATGATGCCAAAAAGCAGAATGGGAGACTAAAAATATTTTATTCACTAGAGTAAATTTTTTCTTTACTTGTGTCCCTTGTATATAAAACAAAAAACAGAATCTTCCCATCCTGCTGTTTGCAGTCATTTTGCTATGTTCCTTCTCTTCATGCTGTTTCCACCTTGCCTACCTTCTTTCATCTTCCTTATTCCTTCTCTAACCTTCCTTCTTCCACCTTAATTTATCCAGCCCCACCAGAAGCTAATCTATATGCTAATAAGTAGATGGCAATCAATGGCATTCATGCCCATCTGTGTGCAATCAATATATTATATAAGAGAGTACATTTCAGAATAACACACCCCAAAGGTATTACACAATAAGTGCCTCAATTTACTTTTCAGGACAGTGCTGTTCTTATCTCCTCCTTCAAGGTCAGATAGGCCCCCTTGTATGTATATTTTCAATTTAGCAAGGCCTCTTCAGAATGATCTTTTGTTGTGCCCCGATTTAAGCGGGTCCCAAAACCCTATAAACTTTCTGTAGCACATGCAGTCTGTTTTTCATGAGTGTGTGGTTTGATTGTAATTGCAGCAGCAGTCGGGGGTTTTTACCCTTTGCTAAGTGATGCTCTAATCACTGATTATTAAGAGGCAGCCTCATCAGCACACAACACTTCATCAACCAACACTGTGCGCTTGGTGTCTCTTCGTCTTTGTTTTTGGCACTGCCATTAAAGGTGCTGCATGTAATTTTTTGATTGTACTAAAGCATAAAAATACCATAATATGTTTGAAGATATTTATGAAACTTGCTAAGTTCACATACTTGTTTCTCCGAAAAACAATGCTACAGCCATTTATTCTGCTTTGAAATGCGTGTTCCGTGTCGGAATGTCTGTTTTTTTACACAATTTACCCAATAGTATTTCTGCACCCCGGGTTGTCAGAAAACGGCGTATTGCAGCCATGGAAGCAAGCAAACAAACTGGGTCAGAGATTGCAGCTCTCCATCCATCTAAAAATCTCTATGAGCAGAGGAATATTAAAACACTGATAAATCAACTCATCAACTTACAGTGTAAAGCTCATCACCTTCCATTTTCAATTGCGATCAATCCTGTTGAGCGTTCTCAGTCTGGAAACTTGTGTAAGCGTAGAGTCTGAGGAGGAGGGGGTGGAAAAACAACTCTCTCCAATATTATGAATTTGGACTGCAACACCCATTTCAACC
Organism: Sinocyclocheilus rhinocerous; assembly: GCF_001515625.1. Classification (NCBI taxonomy): domain Eukaryota; kingdom Metazoa; phylum Chordata; class Actinopteri; order Cypriniformes; family Cyprinidae; genus Sinocyclocheilus; species Sinocyclocheilus rhinocerous. Next base: position 2,424,495 of record NW_015646846.1, on the reverse strand, counting down.
ACTAGCTCTCAATATTACATACTGCACCTTTAATTACAACACTTCTCTTTACTAGAATATTACAATTGCTTAAAGGTGCAATAGGTGATTGTCTTCAGAAACATTTTTTGTTATGCTGGTTGAAAGTCTCTTCACATCCCGATAGCAATCATTAAAGGGATCATATGATGTGATTTAAATTTTTCCTTTCTCTTTGAAGTGTTACAAGCTCTTGGTGCATAAAATGAGCTTTGTAAAAATCGACGCGTTTCAGAAAGGCGGGGCATAGAGGAGAAACAATAATGTACAGTATGTGGAAAATAATGTGCTTTTTGAACCTTAAACCGTATAAACACATTTCATTACACCAAATACACCAAATAATGTTATTTCTTCACACCTCATATGACCCCTTTAAGTTAAGTGGTCTAAATGTATTTACCTGTATTTATATATTCTGTGGAAGGCGTTGGACCAAGAAATGTTCGTCCAATCAAAAAGCTCGGTCCGAGCATTTTTATTGGCTTTCCTACCTGCCTGTCAACGAATGTATTAGCATACCTCTGAGCACCCTGTTCGCGCAGACAGGATACGTCATCAGCGCGTTCACACACGCTGTGCAGACAAAGCGAGAATGGCAGACAAACATCAACAACCCGATCTTCCTTCCAGGTATTGTAGTACTTTTACTAACTGTACTATAAAGTTTTTTCACCGGTGAATGACACATGATGTAGCCCAGCGGTTCCCAATTCCAGTCCTCGCGCCCTCCCGCTCTGCATATTTTGCATGTCTCTCTTAGTTAAAACAACCGATTCAGATAACCAGCTCGTTAGAAGTGAGCTACATGCATGAACTGTGTTCCGACTCACATGCTCCCTACTCCCTGAGCAGGGGAAATCCGTTGAAGTTTACTTCACGGATTTCAGACAGACTGGTGTAACACAGTCTGGGCCTGGTGCTTTTAAACCACGTGCTTTTAAACCAAATACACGCTGAAAATAATAATTTACTGACATCTGGATCGGTTGGGTTTTCTCTGTATTAGAGCTGTTTTGAATTTACTGTTTGAACGCATTCGTTTAATGGACTTTTTTTACTATGACATAGCTAGGTGATTGCTGTTGCTAAAATGTTGCCATGCTGTTTCTAAGGTATTCTGGAAGGGTTGACAGAATATTGCTATGTGGTTTCTAACATATTCTCAATTGTTGCTACAATGTTACTGTGTGGTTTCTATGGTTATTCTGGTTTGTCACTAAGATGTTGCTAAGATGTTGATGTTGTGGTTTCTAAAGTAATCTGGGTGGCCACTTTAGGACATTGCTATGGGGTTTCTAAGCTATTCTCAATGGTTGCTAGTATGTTTGTATGTGATTTCTAAGGTATTCTAGATTATTGCTAAGATGTTGCTCTGTGGTTTCTAAGATAATCTGGATGGCCACTATAGGACATTGCTAGGTGGATGCTAGGTTGTAGCTATGGGATTTCTAAGGTATTCTGAATGGTTGCTAGGATGTTGCTGTGTCATTTCTAAGGTAATCTTTGTGGTTGCTAGGATGTAGTTATGTGGTTTCTATCATATTCTGAATGGTTGCTAGGATGGTGCTTTGTGGTTGCTAAGGTACTGAGAATGGTTAGGACAGCCAAACGGTTGCTAGAGCATACTGGATGTATTGTTCTAAAGTAAAAAATGAATGAGCAAATATAAACTCGCCAGGATGCTAGAGTATTTTAACACAGGGTCATGTCTATTACGTAAATCATTAGAGATACCAAATTTTAATACTCAGCATTGAGGTTTATTGAAATCCCTAACCTAAAGTATTATCAAAACAACAATAATTATTGTATTGACAAAGATAAAATTATCAATCATGTTAACATTTCTAAATAGATTTAAACATTAAACATAAATATAAATATAAAATTTTCATCCAGGTCTCTTTTTCTGGGACAGGCCTTTTCCTCTGTTTTGGCAGGACGAGCCATCACCAGTGAATATTCTGAAAGGGGGGGCTGGTCGTGCTTATAGAGGGGGATAAAAAATCATTACCATCATCCTCATTAGAGAAGAACCAATTGTCCAATCAGCACACAGCTCTGCAATAGGGCTCCAAAAGGCACCCCCAGTTGGCTGTCGCTAGGAAACCACAGAACCGGGGGGGCTCGCATGCGTGTGTTAGATGGAGAGAAACAGGGAGAGAGAGAGTGCGTCTGTGCCTGGCGACTGGGACGGTGGATGCTAGCGGTGATCTGGCAGGATTGGGGTGCAGAACGCACACTAGACAAAGGAGCATTAGGGTCCTGAGGCATGGGGCTCACCACGGGGCCAAACGGAGCTTGTGCTGCCCCTCAGAAAAGGTAGGAGCTAGGTTTTTGTCTGGGAGGTGGGCCCTTGGCTAACCTGGATGTCTGAAATCTCTCAGTGCATGCATATTGATGCACGTCTATTTTGCATGTCATCCATTTCCATCCTCATCCTTCCATCTTACCCAATGCCTTTAACTTTTCTTGCTTTCTGGGATGGTTTGTTAGTTTGTTCTGTGTTTTGGAATTACTGACAGACTTATTTTTAGCTCTGCTAAAGGTGACACTGCATTTAATAGTTGTTTAAACTGTATGCTGTAGAGAGAGTCTAATTGGCTGGATGCATATGGTTGGTTGGACCGGAAGCCTCTGTGGGGCCCGTGACTTGGACTCAACATAAGAGCTTCCTTCTCATTAACAGACCCACTCAAGTGCTAAATATGAACCAAGCAGGCTTTAATCATGAGTGTATGACATTCCATGATGCATTTCCACCATGGCACATTCTAGTGTTTACTAAGGAACACAGCTGGTAACATCTAAAAAGATTGTGATGGAGTACTACCATAGTACTATGTGTATAATTTCTGCAGTATAAAGTATGTATATGAAGTATGCAATATACAAACTTTCAAAACGCATGATAGACCCAGCTTCTTTCTAGTTCCATATGATGAATTCACCAATATCAACTGCAAAAATCACATTGTGTACATTTAACTGCCAAGCATGCACATACATATATATTTATTTATATTTATATAATAGGGCTGTCAATAGATTACAATTTTTAATCAAATCACACCCTTTTTCTGTGATTAATCATATTTTGTCATCATTTGCTATATCCAGCAAAGTAAACCAAAAGATTGAAGGGTGATTCTCAAAAATCTGTATTTTCTGCAAGCTTTTTTCAAGATAAATATAGATGTCTTTCCAAAAAAGGACTCCAAAAGAACTCCAAAACTCCAAAAGGACACCAAAGAACCAAATGATATAAGGAGCCCATATAAGCACACATGAAAGAAAAAAATGCAACAAAAATATCTTGAATTGTATAGTATGTGTACAGTGCAACAGCAAATAGCTTTTTTAAATTTTAGAGAAGTCAAGTTGCGATACCGAACAGGACCACATGGCGATGCCAAAAAAACCCTACTACAGTACACGGATCCATTCCGTATAAATAACACAGTAACATAAACATGACAAATCAAAACATTATCTTGAATGTGTGTGGAAACAACGTGAATGTACGGAAATGTCTGTGCCTGTGCATCTGTGCCTGTGCCTCAAGAGTGCTCGTACACGCATTATTATAACGGACTCACACGTGCTTACTGAACGACTCCTGTACGCCACCGCAATCGTCTTTACCTTGATTGCAGTCTTCATCCATCAAAACTTTACTAGCGAGACTGGTTATCAAGTCGAGAAACCGTAGTTGGTACACAGCGCAACGTGTGAGGGCTCGCGCTCTTCAGAGACAATCACAGAATATGACAGAGCTCGTGTTTAAAAGAAACACACTGGAATGAATAATTCACTGAAAACAACATGAGTCTCTGTTCTCTCTGCAATCTCTGATGTAATCAGCCTGGTTTCCTTTATATTAGCGCTGTTTTGGACGGATTGTTTGAATGCATTCGCTTACTGGATCATTGGACTGAAAACTTTCCTGGAGTTTAGCGGCTTAAAATAATCTGATTGCAAGCAGAGAAGCAAAATTGGGTTAAAGGGTTAGAATAGAAATTGTGCTTCAGTAATTTTGCGTTAATTGCGTAAAATTATTTTAACACGTTAAGGATTGTAAAATTAATCGCATGCGTTAACGCGTTAACATTGACAGCCCTAATATATATAGATATATATATATTCAAAATGGGATTAAATTAGCAAAAACTTATTATTTGCTGAATTAAACATGCAAAGTAGTGTGTTCATGTGACATTTAACACAGTTTGAAACCTTTATCATACTGCATACTTATATATATATATATATATATATATATGAGCACAGTATGCTCTGAGGAGCATGCTAGTATGTCATTGAGAACACACCAAAGTAAACTTGTTCAAAAGCCAGCATCTACGCTTTTGTACAATGTTTAATAATATTCTAATTCTGTAACCATGTTCTCAGATATCCCTATGGCCCTTCCATTAATGCATATTAATGAGGCTCAGGACTTATATTTAAATTATCTTAATTACAATGCCCAAGTCCATTAGTTCTTTGGAGCGCAGGAAATGGCTTGGGGGGAGGGCTCATTGATATTAGACCATCTCTTGGTGTAATAACAGACCTGGAAAGGGGGTAGGCATAATGGTTTGTTGTGGATAAAGAGGGGGCGATTCAGGGTAGATAGGGAGGGGGTTAAGAGTGTGTGGGGTTAGTGGTTCTCAACCACATGTGTGCGAGTAATTAAATGAGTATAATTGAAA
>NW_015646846.1:2404782-2419505 GCF_001515625.1 Sinocyclocheilus rhinocerous | reverse complement strand
CGTCCCATCCTGTCCCAACACTCGTTCTCTTTCTGTCCCCATCTCAATCCCATTACCACTTTCTGTCCCTGAATAACAAACCCCAAAAGACAGAGAGACTGAAAGAAAAGGAGAGAAGTCATTTAAACAGCAGTGCCTCTGGCGATTCCAGTGATGAGATTTAGATGGGTGAACCCTCAGCCGAGGCACCTATTTTTCATTCATTAGCCTTGATTACATGCTTAATGTTTCATGGGATGAACAGACATATGATTCTCTTGTCATACTTATGATATTCATGTCTAACCTTAAAGAATGTTTCAGATTCAAAACAAGCTCTGTCCACTGCATCCTTGACATGCTGTTGATTATCACAGAAAATGATTTTATCTCAGTCTAAAAACATGCATCATGTTTACAGAATGCACTTATAAATGGAAGTTTATGCAAAAACACATTTTGGAGAATTGGGGTTGGTAATGTTTTTGAAATGCTTAAAGGGATACTCCACCCCAAAATGAAAATTTTGTCATTAATCACTTACCCCCATGTCGTTCCAAACCCGTAAAAGTTTTGTTCGTCTTCGGAACACAATTTAAGATATTTTGGATGAAAACCGGGAGGCTTGTGACTGTCCCATTGACTGCCAAGTAAATTACACTGTCAAGGTCCAGAAAAGTATGAAAAGCATCGTCAGAATAGTCCATCTGCCATCAGTGGTTCAACCGTAATGTTATGAAGCGACGAGAATACTTTTTGTACACGAAGAAAACAAAAATAACAACTTTATTGAACAATTCGTCTCCTCTATGTCTGTCCGCATCACCGTAGCACCATTTTGGAGAATATGAGCCGAACGCAGGCAGCTTACGCTCTTCTGTGTCAGCCGCGCCACAAGGAAGGTTGAATAAAGTCGTTATTTTTGTTTTTTCCGTGTACAAAAAGTATTCTCGTCGCTTCATAACGTTACGGTTGAACCACTGATGGCAGATGGACTATTCTGACGATGCTTTTCATACTTTTCTGGACCTTGACAGTGTAATTTACTTGGCAGTCAATGGGACAGTCACAAGCCTCCCGGTTTTCATCCAAAATATCTTAAATTGTGTTCCGAAGACGAACGAAGCTTCTATGGGTTTGGAACGACATGGGGGTAAGTGATTAATGACAACATTTTGGGGTGGAGTATCCCTTTAAGTCTCTTATTTTCACCAAAGCTGCATTTATCTGATCAAAATACAGTAAAACAGTAATACTGTGAAATATTATTTCAATTTAAAATAACTTTTCTCATGGATATATTTTAAAATGCAATTTTTTCCTGTGATGCAAAGCTTAATTTTCAACATCATTACTCCAGGCTTCAGTGTCACATGATCCTTTAGAAATCATTATAATATGCTGATTTGCCGCTCAAGAAATATTTATTATTATCAATGCTGAAAATAGTTGTGCCGTTTCATATTTTTATGGAAACTGTGGTACTTTTTTTCAGGATTCTGATTAATAGAGTTTGAAAGAAAAGCTTTTACTTGAAATGGAAATATTTTGACAGTAGAAATGTCTTTACTGTCACTTTCGATTAATTGAATGCATTCTTACTGAAAAATATCAACATCTTTCAAAAAAAAAAAAAAAATTACTGATCCTAAACTACATATATAGACACAAAAGTGCAGTGCTTTGCCAACTTAAAGCTTAAACTTGAAATTATTGTCTGTGGTTATCAACAGCATGTTGAAAAAGCTTGACTTGTATTGAACCAAAATAATTTCTTTAATCTTTCTGTATAAAAGCAGACTGAACCAAAAGAGTAAAGTTTTGTTGATGCAAGTATTGTTTGACAACCTTTAATGTGGTTCTGTATCGCATATTGACATGGGCAACTCTTCTGACTCGATGTGTAATCCATCTTCCATGGCCGTTCTTGTGGTGGTAACGGGACACTGCTGAGGAAAAGGTTTACTGAAATGTAACAATCAAATTCTGTGTCCGGGATGAACTCAAATGCAATTATAATGTCATTTACAGAAAAGTACAGTATGCGAATGAAGTGATGTTTACATCTCAGGCTACCAGCTTGGACCTTTCTTTTGTATATTACCTTTATAAAAAAGTACTGTGATGGTATCAAATGGTAATACTATGGTACTTTGCTATTTACCATGATACTGAATGACTAATGTATTTATAGACCATGGTATTTACAAGATACTTCAAAGTATTTCAAAGAACACTATGGTACTACCATTAAAACCATTATAGTCATATTGATATATAATCACACAATTTTGGGCAAATTGTGCAGCACAGCAAACTTTTTTTTTTTTTGCTCTTGAATTTTTATCAGAAAAATCACAATTTATTTTTTCCCTATATCATGCCGCCCTAATTGACCCTTCGCAAAGACCCGCCCCCCTTATTTACTGTTGCTATGTCCGACAAGCCATACAGCTCTCACGCTACACATCATGTTCTCATGCAGTGAAAAATACATTGCAGAGCAAAGAGAAAACTGACAACGCAGTGTGACAGACAAAACAGAGCAGGTTACTTTTGGTATGAAACAAAGTTTCAGCTCTCAAATTTTGTCATTTTTCAAGAAATTCAAACAATAAATAGTTTTATGGCTTTTTAATATGTCGTGACAGATTGCTGTAGCGCCTCAGTTCAAGCGGTCCGTGAACCGATTTGATCTTCCTCTACTAGTTATAGCATGAAATAAACATGAATGAACATCAGAAGGTATCTTGTTTCAACCGCAGAAAGATCTTGTTTCAATCGCCTGTCAATCAAATTCCCTGTGAAGGGACAATTACCATGGTACATATTCAAAAACATTTCATTACCTTGGTACTGTCTAAATAACATGATACTACTATCGTACTCTATGTTAACGCATCAAATTTCATAACTATCAACTAGAAATAGCTTCAGTATCTCAACGATCTCAACAAAAGAAGGGAATTTTAGTAACAGGAATTCACAAATTCTTATTCTCTGTCTCTCTCAGCTTGCGTCGAGTTTGGCAGCGGGGTGGTCGTGGTTCAAAGGTGAAGCATCGGGGCGGCACAATGGAGGGTGAGCAGAGCACTCCTGCCTCCAGTGCCAGCAGCAGCACAGGCACCAATACCTCCACCACAAACTCCGCAGGCACCACCAGTGCCTCCACTGCCAGCATTGTCAGCTCCACCAGCAGCAGCACGAGCAGCGGAAGACTGGCCATTCCACAGATATCTGTATACAGCGGTATACCTGACCGACAGACTGTACAGGTGCACGTCACACTCACCCTAAAACATAACCACCTGGCAGAATCAATCAGTTCAAATATAGACAACCGAGTTCAGAAATGCATAGTAATTGTGTTGATAATATTTGTGTGCATGTTAACGATTTACCACATTTCTGCTTGTCAAACTTTCTTGTATAATCACACTGCATTGCACCACACATCACTTTTTTTCTTGCTTAAATGTTTAATTATTTGACTTTAAGTCCATACTGCCATCTGCTGGTGTGATTATTACTGCAGTTAGAAAAGGAATGACAATGAAGGTTTCAGTGCTTCAGACATATTCCTATTCTTTCCTCTGCTGTGGAATGTGGTTGTTCATTATTGACTCAGGTCTTGACCTTTAACCTCTCCCTACATGTAAATTAAGTGGCCTGGAATTAGACACTGTTGCTAAATTTCAGCCAAATGTGATATTGATAATCTTATATCCAATTTAAACACTGTAATTAAAGTACATATAATCATTAATTTCATTATGTTTCTTTTTTTAAATAATAATAATAATAATAATAATAGTAATATGAAAGGTCCAATACAATGTTGTTGTTGTTATTAACATTAATATTGTTAATAATTATAATTATTATTATTATGATCATGATGTACAGCACACTTCATGCATAAAATGCAGCTCAAAGTGCTTCACATGGCAAAAATGGCAACATCCAATCAATCTAAAGTAGTTAAATTATTTAAACTGCACCTATGTTCACTTAATTGTGTAAAGAAACCCAACTACATTCCTATCATTAAAAATTGTGATATGATATATATGATATTGACATGGAAATGTACTGCATAACAGGAAAGCCTCAGCTGTATTCTCAGATCAGTGCATGATCAGACACAAGCAGCGCTGTTCGTTAAACTCAGTTCAGGCTGCACTTTACTCATGCCAAGACCAGGGGTCAGGATGCCTGTTGCCTAGCAACTGTGTGGTTGTGGGCAGTTCAGTGAGGACATAAAGGATGAGACAAACGGAAGAGCGGGATGATGGTGAACATATTATAGCTGGGAGAAAACGATAGGAAGGTACTATTAGTGATGAGAACGATGCACTTATCTACACTATCGTCATATAATGAAAGTGTTGTTTGAACGTCTGCTCTGAATATTTGTTCAGGTATTTCACCATCTTGTTTTGATTTTGTTCTGAATGGTTTTGGCATGTTATGGGATGCTAGCTCAGATTCAGTATTACAACTGTATTATAACTGTTAAGCTAGGTGATCATATGGTTTGCAATCTTTATTAAGTAACATTATTATTAGAGTTTGACAATACAAAATGTTATTTTTATATTGGATGCATAAGTATATATTTGGTTGTCATTAAACATAAATATCATAAAATGTAACTTATCCTATACAATATCAATGCGTTATTGTTGTTATGAGTTATTAGACTTGCAATGGCATGCGTATAAACAAGCCTTGAAATACAGTAGCTAATTAAACATCTTCCTATTAATTTAATATTATGATAATATATAACCATATTAAACATCAAGGCTGACCTTGAAAGCAATATGGGAAGTGAAACAACATAAGAATCAGAGATCTATGTCCCTTTCAAGCTTGTTGCAGTTCATTTTCTGACCAAAAGGAGGAGACAAATGGAAATTATTGAGACCATGTATGATGGAACAAAACAAAAAGTTGCAAAGTAAGCATTAAAAGATTAGGATTGCAATCTGACCTATAACAAAAATTTGAACTTGCAGCTACTTATGATTTAAATAGCAACTTTTTCAGATGTTTCTCTCAAACATCTTAAGGTGAATACAATAGAAATACATGAGACAATTGTTGACATATAGCAATGGGAACAGTGCTATAAAAATGCTGACACGTCTCCACATTTAAATTGAGATTTCTGACTTTGATTGGTATCTTGGCAAATATGAAAACAGTTTGAGACACTACTGAGATTGAAAGTCTAGAGGAGACGTGAGATTACCAAAGTCATTTTCTCAGGGGGAAAAAAATCTTTCAGAATCTGGAGACTTCAGCTAAACTCTCCATTTGCACTCCATCTAATCTCATTGCTCTCTATGTGAAGCAATTAATATATTATTGAGATTGAACCTGTTTTCTCACTTTTTTTCTGTCTCTCTTGAATGGTAGGTGATCCAGCAGGCTCTACATAGGCAGCCCAGCACAGCAGCGCAGTACCTGCAGCATATGTATGCAGCTCAACAGCAGCATCTGATGCTGCAAACGGCAGCTTTACAGCAGCAGCACCTCAGCACAGCACAGCTCCAGAGCCTCGCAGCAGTGCAGCAGGTCAGTTAGCATCCATAGTCTCCTACAGCAAGACAGAAGCATAATACACCCAAATACCCTTACACTCTCTGTCTGTCATGGTTTCTCCCTCTCAGGCCAGTTTAGCAGCCGGCAGGCAGAGTTCGAACCAGAATGGGACCTTGTCTACCCAGAGCGGGTCATCACAGACCACAGTAAGCTATTATTTGGATGAAGGCAGCTACTGAAAACAAGCACATTTTAATCATGTCAATATCTTAGTTTGCATGTGACATAACATTCAGGCTACTCATGTCACAACTCTGTCTCTCTTATTCCCACAGATTAATTTAACCACGTCCCCTGCTGCTGCTCAGCTGATCAGTCGTGCACAGAGCGTAAACTCCACCCCCTCTGGGATATCCCAGCAAGCTGTGTTGCTAGGCAACGCCACAAGCTCCACCCTGACAGCCAGCCAAGCTCAAATGTACCTGCGGGCCCAGATGGTGAGCACACCTGTATAACCACAAACACAAGAGTCTTCCATGCTTGTGAAGCTGCTTTCTATATTAAATATATATTTAGGAGTGAAACACTGACTCTTAATCAGTCATTGCTTTCTTGCTGAATGCCAGAAAGAAGTAGGATGAATTCAGCTAAATTAGGCCACTGATAATTAATGTAAACAACATTTGACCCTTTAGTTTATTTTTATTCTTTAAAGCAATATATCACAGATAAAGCATTAACAATACTATTTACAAGTAAAGTTGTAATACGTTTAATGTATTGTCTAGATCAGTGTTTCCCAACCGGGGTGCCGTCTGTCGAGAGCAGGGGTGCCATGTAAAAAATCCTTTTTTAATATTTTTAAATTGCTAAAATGTTCAAAAAAGCATCTATTATATAATATCCATTTCTGATGTCGCCAATAATTAGAGATGCACCGAAATTTCGGCTGCCGAAAATTAGTTCACCGCTCAGGTTTCACTTTCACGTGGTGTGACGCTCTTGTGTATTATCCCGCTCTATGCGTGTGTGCTCCTCTCAGTCGCTCCACTCGTATACCGTTCGCGTTCATGCGAATCAGAACAGCAAAGTCCACTCAAAAATTGAGCCGACAGGAAACATCGATGTAGTACAGTATTGTTTCTGTCTGCAATAGCCCTAATATAAATTGGTCTCTTCATTAGAAATTAGCCTACTGATTGCCACCATTTATGGACACATTTTTTAAATAATATTAAAAATATCTGTATGACATTATATTCTGCAGTTCTTCCCTGTTGTACCGAATATCGATACTTTTCAAATTATCATATCGAAGTTAGAAATTCAAATATTGTGACAAAATTAATTTTGATGTGAGGATGTGATATTAATTAGAATCTTTATGTGTGATTATTTTAGGCTCAGCAGAGTAATCTTGTGCATGTAGCCAGGAGTCTGGGCCGAGCCGTCCCTCTGTCCCCTCAGCTGATCCTGGCTCCTACAGCTACAGTAACTGCTCTACAGTCTGACACTAATACAGCCAATAACACACAGTCTGCCTCTGCACAGGTACACACACATGCTGAAATACACTTCTGTAATATATGCACATCCAAAAGTACCCATGATTGCACAAACATTTTTTATTTGCATTCATGAATATGCGGTTTAAAACAATTATCTTCATGAAGCATTCATAAAATATAGGATTACTTGGTATTTCGATTATAATTTGGAACATTTATTGTACATGTATTCATTCAGCAGACTCTTTCATCTAGAAATACTTTAAGGAATCAATCCTAAAAGATTCTAAAAAGAATTTTATAGGTTACCAATACAGCACAACACAAAATTTATATTTTGATCTTTTAGAAAACCCTGATATGTTTGTTAATAGGATAAAATGCTCTATCCGTGACATCAGAAGGAAGCCTGTAGCACCCCTCTATGATGTCCAATGCAATACTGTTAATAATATTACTAATTACTAATAATACAAATGAATTATACCATAAATATTCCATTATTTAATAATAATAATAAATAGCATAGGAATAGGAATAAATTGAATTATTTAAAAAAAATCCAGTTTATCCAGTAGTTCATTCGTTAAAGATTCTTATTTGATCACATTAGGATTAGGACCATCATGATTGGCTCCAAATTCTAATAAATATTCCAATAGGAATAGTGTGCACATTACTTTAGGATCTTTAGCCTAGGTAATTCTATGCAAAATATTACTTTTTAAATATACGACAACTCAAATGTTTTTAATGTATTTTAATAAAAAAAGGTTTACTGGTGAATTTATGACTTTCACAGGTGCAGAACCTTGCCCTGCGCAACCAGCAGGGGGCGTCTTCCACCTCTCAGTCCTCAGGCCTGCAGGCACTGAGTTTAAAGCAGACCCCCGTCTCCATTCAGCCCACCCCACTCATCAAAACACCCAGCCAGAGTGCTTCCAGTTCAGACACTGGGAAAAGCAATGTGAACACTGCTTCCGCGGATGGAGTGAAGAAGGGAGAGGAAGGGCAAACAGAGATCAAAGCAGTTAACATGAGTCGTAATGTTTCCTCGTCACATCCCTTACTCGCACCAGGTAAACTCAGACCCATATGGCCTATAGTGCCGCTAAAAATATTACAACACTTGTGCAACTGCAAATGATGGTAGAGCTTTTCTAAGAACCATTTCACTTTTCTTAGGCATTTTTTGCAATGAGTGTTTTTAGTGGATTTAAGAAGTCTCAATTTCACACAGTGTGTCCTCCACACAGATGCTCAACAAATACAGTTACTTCTAGTATCGTCTCTTACTTTGGCTTATATTTGAGCTAGTAATGTTGTCATCAAGCACCTTTTATCCAAAGTGGTCCAGAAATTGTTGTGTGTGTGAACATTTGGTCTTTAAACAAACTGAAAGGTTCAATTAATTTAAACAGAAATGTTTTCTGACATGTGCACTCTTATAAGCTCCAGCTTCACTTGTCTGTCCATCATGTCACACACTAAGTACCAAACAAAATAGAAATGCACCCAAGGCTACATTTGTTCTACATGGCTTAAGCTCGAGTGCATTAATGCATACGTGGCCTTTGAAGGGCACGCACTTTCTCAGATGAGACTTTCAGTGTACGTCAACATCTGACATCTGCCATCCATCATTCCAGTGGTCTCTAATCATAACAGCTCACACAGGGCAATTATCCTGCACACTTAGAAGCAGGTACTTGCGCGTCAAGGCTGGTAGAGACTTTGCTATGTGTTTGGTTATGCTTTGGTAGAAAATTTAAAAAGGCCTCAGATTTTTGTTTACAAAAAAAAAAAAAAAAAGAATCTTATAGGGTAGCTATTACCAGGGTTCAATATTAGCACCAGTCAAGTGCCAAAAGAAGTAAAAATATGAGTTTTGTTTGACCAAATTAAAAAAGAAAAGAAAAAATAATTTTCCACATCAGGTCCAAGAATAAAAAGAGGAAAAAAGAAAAATTGACAAAAATATTCGATATAAAAAATAAAAAAAAAACACCTTTCACATTCCAGAAAAGAAGAATTCTGGAATAAAAGTATTTATAAATACTTATGATTGATGGTTGTGATAAAATAAAGACAACTGGTTTTAAGCTATTTAAAAGAGGTAAATGTGTAATGAAACCGTGCTTCTCTTTACTGTAGCTACATTTGTGCATTAATATAAACTCGCTTCATTTCAGTTTCTCAGAGCTGCATTTCTATTCTTTTACATCATTTGCAGGTGTACGGTTTATGCCACTGTTTATGTACACAAATACCAGAATGAATGAAGCTTAAACAAGCTTCAATTTGATTGAACAAGTGTGTTTGAGAGGGTCCAACTGAGCCTCAGCGGAAAGGAAAGGTAAAAAGCCACCGACATGTGTTGGGATGTAGTTTCCACGGCAGCGAGCTGATGTGATGCCTGTTATGATGCATGGTTTTCCCCTTGTGCATTAATGATATTCACAAATCTGGAAACCCATCCTGGATTATTCTCTTAGATGAATTGTTCAGTTTACTTTTAAGAAATGTCCTAATGTTATTAAAATCTGAATATTAGATTAAAAATCCTGTGTATGTGGATACTAGAAAGAGTCTGGACTGGAGATTTTGATAAAAAGTCTTACTATTTGCATAAACATTATGTCTTGAGAATATGATTCCCAACGGATTGTTGGATTTCACTCCTTGTTTTTGTTCTGTAGGAACAGTCAAAACAGTAAAAAAAAATAGCTTGTTTTGAAGTTGAATGTACTCTCCATTTTATTTTTGTAACAAATGATTGAAACTATTATTTTGGGAACAACCATGCACCAGAGGGCTTGTTAAAAGAAAGTAGGAACGAAAAGAGCCACAGATATCAACTGCACTCAAACTACTAATGTAAAAATGACATGCACCCACATAGAAAAATCTTGCTCAAAAATGGCTTTTCATGGCTCAGGAAACGTACTGGAGTTAAACTGAGCACAGTCTGAGACACTGATCTCTTCTGAGAGCCTAGAGGAGACAGGTCTTTATCTGGGATCTTTATCTCAGGAAAAGTGTTTCTCTATTCGCAAGACGCATGAGAGATTTCAGAGATCTGATTCGGCCCAACGTGAGAAAATTTACATATTGTATGTCTTCAAGCATATATGTCATTGTTTTAATGTGTTATGTGTTGTGGCTTTGCATATAGCTGAACGTTCAACAGGAAATTTCGGGGTTTTCCAGGGTTGCGCTCGGCAGGGAATAACTCATCAACTCCTTATTCTGAACATCCGGGAGAAAGAAAGAGTGAGAGAAAGTGAGCACAGAGGATTGAGTCATCTGAACACACCATCCCACACCATTCACATTAAGATGGAAGAACATTCCCACACTGAACCTATTCTGTTTGCTATTAACAGTTTTAAAGAAAGAATGTATTTGTTCCTGACTTCTGCTTCATATATCCTGTGTGCATTTCATGTGACAGAACACACAAGCGTATATATAAACATAAAAACCACATGCTAGCTAACTTTCCAACCAGTTAGAGTTCTTCAGATTCTTCTACCGCTCATAAACTTTTGAGGTTGTGATCTCAACGTGCCCAACTCTTAAGGTTTTGTGTGCTTGAACGTTCTCCTGCCGAGTTAAAATTACATTTTAACACAGTTTCCTGCAAGTCCTCCAGTCAAACACCTAATCACAGTTTTAAAACTCATCCAGTTTCCAATGTTGTAGTCCTGGATACAGAAGTTGTACTGGCAAACCTAAGCACAGAGACGAATGTTATTAGATACAGCAAAAAAAGACAAACTAAACAACAAAAAATCTAAAATAAAACTAAATTTGTTGAGATGTAGTCAAGGTTCCCACACATTTGACTCAATGAATTGCCATGACTTTTCCATGTACTTTCCATGTTTATGATTTCTTGGATAAATATTTTAAAGAGTCATTTATATCCAGACTGATTCACCACTGAATCAATCAGATGGATTTGTGAACTGGTTCAAAACAGATTCATTGACAATGAATTTGCTTACAAATAATTCACTAATGGCTTGCAATGTTACTTTAACAAGAGCATTATTAAATTGAGGAAAAAAAAAAATTTGAGCATACGGATTATAACTTTTAAAGTTTCCAGGGCTAGAAAGCACAATTTTAAAATTCCCATGACTGAGGGAAACCTGTGCAGTTTAGGAATTTACCCATGCCAGCTTGAAAGAACATTGTCCAAATTTATGAAATTCCATGTATCTGATACTGTCGTTTTATATTTGCAACTGTCAGTTTAATGTGTAGTCATGTGAAACAGTATGTAATAGTAAGTGTTTGTCTGTGGTTTCTTTTTCCAGCATATGCCCAAATCCAGCCGCAGGCCCTGATTAAGCAGCAGCCGCAGCAGTTTGTCATTCAACCCCAAGCCCCACCCACCTCAAGAACCCAGCCTCAGTTACTGCAGACCGTCTCGGTCCAGCCCCACCAACAGACAGCCTCACTGGCCATCCAGAGCTCCACCCAGACCACATCGGTAGCAGGGATCATTCCAGTTTTGCCTAAACCAGCACTTCACAACCAAGGATCGGCTCAAAGTCAACAGGCCACCATCTTCCATTCAACTGTAAGCCACCATGCACTTGCACACACAGGCCTGGCCCATGCTAAAGCTCAACCGGTCCAACTGACAGCCATCAATCTCCAAATCCAACCAGCACAAAGCCAGGTAATGGACTCCCTTATTAGAGCCTTATTGTAGATTAAAGATCATGTATACTAATCAGAAGCAACTAACTACTTCTATACTATTTAGAGTTCAAGACTTGATCAGGATGACAAGGAGAAGCCCACCTCTTTGGTGGTAAGAGAGCTTTGTCCCCCAGTACAAATGCAGCCAACCACTACGACCCAAGGCACTGACCCCCCTGAACAATCCAAAGCCGATACTGTTAACACTACATCTCAAACTCAAGGTACAGTGGACAAATTTTCACGTTTACAAGTATAGTTTCACAATCAAACAATGCAATCATAAAACTGCTAAGTCAATACATAATGATTACTCAAGATTCCATGAAAACACAATAATTTCCACCTTTTTTCCACCTCTTTAAATACACACACACACTCTCTCTCTCTCTCTATATATATATATATACTATTTATTTCACTTGGATCAAAATACAGTTACAACTATTCAACTAAATGCACATACAAATCTGCCTGATGAATAAACCAACAATTAAGACGATATTCTGCACTTCGAATTCCCTCAATATTTTTTATACAAGTAAATAAAAAAACAAACAAAAAATGTCCATCCCTAAGAAAAACACGGCAAGACCGTGACACCTGCAAATATTTTATAATGGATATTCTGGAGAGATCAATAAAGACTGAATGTTGTACACTAACCAGTAAAACAAATGACCAAAATATTGGTGCCAAAATAATTGTATTATACATTTCAATTAGGGCTGCACGATAAATCGCATGCGATATTTAACGCGCATCTTGTCAGTAAAGCCATTCTGTAATCAGCGGTAAATCTCCATCACGTGCGGGCTTTCACATGGAGCAGCATTAACTACACAGAGCCGTTGTTCACTGACAAGCTGCGCAAAACCACGATCATATTTTGCGCATGTTTTGCGCAGCTTGTCGGTGAACAACGGCTCTGTGTAGTTAATGCTGCTCCATGTGAAAGCAGGCAGGTGATGGAGATTTACCGCTGATTAAAGAACCGGCTTTACTGACAAGATGCGCGTTAAATATCGCATGCGATTTATCGTGCAGCCCTAATTTCAATGCATTAAATCACAAAATATCAAAATAAGTGGTACTGTCAAACAAAGATGAACAAATGTTACATTAACATTTGAGACAAGCACATTACCAAATACACTCTTAATTTTGAACAGTATGTGTTATTTTAACAACTTTTTGTGCAGTGTTTTGCTTGAAATGTGTGCTTGTGCTACTTGACTTCAGTGTGTTTTATATTTTCTTATCTAATGCAATGACATTCACACATTATTTATATGACAAGTGTCCAATATGAAGTGTCCAAATACTTTCTTTTGTATATATGGTTTAAGTGTCCAAATACGTTCTTAAGGGCACTGTATCAAATACCACGCAGCTTGCAGGCGTTTGAGGAATTGAAGGATCACAGCTGCATTAAAATACAAGGCTTTCGACACCCGCACGGTGAACCAGATTTGCCAAAGGTGGAAATAGTAGGATGGGGGGTGGCATGCAATTCCCACGTACAGTAATATGGACTAGAATTGACTCTGGGCCAGTCACATGACTGGCAGAAGGCACTAATCTGTCAGTAACTTGTTAAGAGACAAACTGGTTTTGGACAAGGGTGCTTTCCTACCTTCAGATAATGCCCAATATAGCCTGCATAGAAGACACAACCGCTGCCACCAACCAGTGAAAGATTTATTGAACCTCTACAGAGTCATGTGATCTGCCACTTGAGGCTGCTGCTGCCATCCCGGGAAAGACTGAACCGCCTCTCTGGCAGAATGTGCAGTGCTTGTTCGTGGGAGTGGAGCACTAGAAAAGAAGCAGCGCACCCTGCGTGTTGGAGTCTGGATATTCTGTCATTAATATAATCAGGCGTGTGGGAATGAGGCTGCCCCTCTGTTTTGAGGCGGAATTGAAGAGCGCCCCTGTGGGAAATTACTTTTTACTGCTCTTTGTCGGTAAGCTACATACAGTATGTCTTGTGTTTTGGTTAGTGGGCTTAAAAGAAAAACGCAGTGGTCTCGAGGCGCGTTTCTTTGAACGGTGTAGACTTGACACGCTGTCTTAAAACGCGACGCAACTGACGCCAGTCTAGTGTCTTAACGATGGCGTTTGCAGACTGAATGCAGTAAAAATACAACAACAAGAGAAATGTTTTTTTGAGAGAGAGAGAGAGAGAGAGAGAGATAGGTTTTAGACGCCTAATGATGGTGGCATGTTTCTTCAAGTAAGAGTTCGCACAAAATGAAGTAATTACTCACCGTTACAACCTTATTTCCATTCTTCAGTGAACTTCTATGTCTTTTGACATCTTGTCCAAACAGTGACGTTATCAAGTACGTTGCTGTTCCATTTGCAGGATTACCAGACTTGTGTCCTCCCGTCCTCAGGAGTTCGCACCCCCGAGTCGAATTTGCCAAGTCCGAACTAAGTTACTACTTTGCGTACTTGGTATTGAGAAACGGCCTATGCCTTTTGACATCTTGTCCATACAGTGACGGTGGTTGCCATTACAAACACAATACAAGTAGTCCGTATTCCGAAGTGATATGATAGCGTTGTGTGAGGAACGGAATAAAATTTTAGTCGTTATTGGCTGATAATTTCCCTCAGACGTTGCTCTCAAATATCATTGGCAGTTGTGTCGAGATTAAAAATGCTCTAATTGGACGTCATTGACGTCAAACGCCATTGATGCGTTTACGTGCACGTTCTTAAAGGGGTCATATGATGCTGCTAAAAAGAACATTATTTTGTGTATTTGGTGTAATGAAATGTGTTTATGCGGTTTAAGGTTAAAAAAACACATTATTTTCCACATACTGTACATTATTGTTTCTCCTCTATGCCCCGCCTTTCTGAAACGCGTCGATTTTTACAAAGCTCATTGTCTAAAAAAGCTAGGTGTGCTGTGATTGGCCAGCTATTCAGTGCGTTGTGATTGGCCGAATACCTCAAGAG
>NW_015646846.1:2377709-2404666 GCF_001515625.1 Sinocyclocheilus rhinocerous | reverse complement strand
GTGACGTAGACATGTGGGGGCGTGTTAGAACGAGCCGTTTTAGGTAGGTGTGGCTGACTCTTAACTTTTATAAAGAATATCTCTTTGGATTTGAGACTTTAGTCTTTGCAACTTTACAGATCTTCTTTATGCACCAAGAGCTTGTAACACTCCAAAGAGAAAGGAAAATTTGAAATTTCATCATATGACCCCTTTAAACCGATTATGCTTAATAAGCCACAGCGCACGTGGTCATGTAAATGGTGACCCTTTTCTTGACTGATTTTGACATGATTTACATACAAACGTCGGCTGTCAGATGTTCTTCCTACAAAATGATTGCATAAACATTTCTCTTGTGTTTCATAGAAGAAATATAATAATAATAATGCGTTGTGATGGCATGGGAGAGTAAATTATGCCGAAAAACATAACAAATCAGCTAGTTTAGGCTGGTTTAAGATATATTATTTTCCAGTTTTGGCTGAACTATTCCTTAAACGTTCGTAATGTTTAATACGAACCCCCCATAAACACTGGCGACCGCTGATGTTTGATCTGCCGATGTTGTTGTGGTTGCTAGGGTGATGAGCCGATGCTTTGTTTCTGTGCCGCCAGGCTCTGTGGAGACAGCGCGCGACCCCACGGGAGCACCGGTGACACCGACCATGACCTCGGCAGCCTCAAGCGAGCCGCCTCCAGCAGCTGTGACGGGAAGTGTGGCACAAAACGGCGAAAACAAGCCACCTCAAGCCATAGTGAAGCCACATGTCCTCACGCACGTCATCGAGGGTTTTGTCATTCAGGAGGGAGCTGAGCCATTCCCTGTGCGTTGCAATAATAACACTAATACAACAACAACTACTGCTACTACTAATTTACGAATAGGTGACAATTTTAGAATGATTTATAATAGTAAATTTAAGATAATTATTATTATTAATTTAGTTAATAATAATAGTTTAATTATAAAATAAATATAATAATAATAATAATAATAATAATATAATTGTATTGTTGTTCAAAAATTATTGTAGTTATTAGTATTTATTAGTATTATTTTTTATTATTCATAATTGTTTTAATACAACACCAAAACCACCACCACCAACAGTAATAATAATACATTTATTTTTATTATTCGTTCAGTTATTTATAAAAAATGTATTATAAATAATACAAATTTAAACTGGAAATTCATTCAATAATAATAATAATTGGTATTGTTAATAATAATTGTTCTAAAATTATTATTCATAATCATTTTAATACAACAACAACAACAATAATACATGTATTATTATTCTTTCAGTTAATTATAAAAATTTATACAAATTGATACTGAAAATTAATTCAATAATTGTTATTGTTAATAATTATTGTTGTAGTTCTAAAATTATTTTTATTCACAATAATTCAATGCAAAAGTCATCATCATCATCATTGTATTATTATTATTATTATTCATTTATTTATTAATTAATTACATTTTATTTATTATATTATAATGACATAATATTTATTTATTTTATGTTAGTGAATTGACATAATTTACAACACTGAACATCAGACTAAACTGTGGAAAAAATATTGTCTGTTGATCTGCTTATTCCAACTTAACACAAGTGTCCACAGTGTTCCAGTGATGATCAGCCTGACATCATTATGTTTGTATACTGTATTGTCAGGTGGAGAGACCGCTGGTGCAAGCAGACAGCCCCAAGAAACCAGACACGCAGCTTCCCTCAGATCCAGAGAAAACGGCCAGCAGTAATTCCCTCAGTGCCACAAACTCAGACATGGAGGAGGCTGGACAACAAGGTAGACATTTAATTTAGTAGATTCAAACAAATACTGCAGCCCATGGCTGCTTTTCTAAGATGCATGACCTTTTTAAGTGTCAGGGTAAAGTTTTGACAGATTGGAAACCTGCATTGTTATGAAAAAAGGAGCATCATTATGCATTAGTGATGAGGTGATAAGATATGGAATTTCCTGTTTGTGTAATCAAGGTGCAGCAAAACATATGCTTTTATAATTTATATATTATATTTTATAATTTTTCATCAGACACGAGGACTCAGGAGGAATCGGAGGAACCCAAGCTCACATGTGAGCTCTGTGGATGGGTCGATTTTGCCTACAAGTTCAAACGTTCAAAACGCTTCTGTTCCATGGTCTGTGCTAAAAGGTTAGAGATTCAAAAGCATTTTATAAATGAAAATATATAGACCAATTTCGGTGTTTGCAAACAGTGATGATGTTTTTGGTGGGCGGAGCCTATCTGGTGGCAGAAAATGACCGTTTTAAAGTAGCGGTCTATGGAAGCCATGGAATAAAAGAATAAAAAAGGTAATTGTGATTTTGTATTTCAAAATTCTGACTTTTTTCTTGCAATTCCGAGATTATATTTCACAATTCTGATAAGAAAAATCGACTCGTCATTCTCTCTTTTCCCCTCGGCTCAGAATCTTATATATCAGAGTTTATATCCCACACTTCTGAATTTTTTTCCCCTCAGAATTGACAAACTCGCAATTGTTGAGTTAAATTGAGTTATAAAGTCCGAACTAGGAGATATAAACTTGGATTTGTGAGAAAAAAAGTCAGAATTGTGAGATAAAATAAGTAAATGTTATATGTCCGCTATGAACTGCATATGTGAAGATTATGTAGACCTATTGTTTAAATCAAATTTATGCTCTAAAAGTAGGGTAATCATAGCAGGTTTCATCCATAGTCCGTCCGTTTAAACGTCTGCGTTTAGCGTCTTTGACGACAGTATCCTATAAAAATAATTTGCATTCTGATTCTGACATCCAAAGGCACAACAATACATTTTTTGTCTTATTCCATGGATTTTACCCATTTCCCTCCACTTGTTCCCAGTGTTTTTCTGCCACCACAATGCGCGCGCAGCTGCATGTGATGTACATCTACTCCAAATTGGTCTATATAGAAATGCATGTTTAAACAAAGCTGCATGACACTTCAGGGTAATTTGGGTTCATTTAAGAAGTTATGATACTCACTGACTGAAATGATAGATATACTCATTCATTCAGCTGCCACCAAAATGATAACTAATAATATATTTTTGTGATATTGCAATATTTTTGTCTGTATGGTAATGTATAACACTTTTGAACAGATACAGTGTAAGTTGCACGAAGCGGGTTGGTCTGTTCCACCCCAACAGAACTAAAACAACCAATCAGATAAATCAGTGGAGAAGGAGGAGGTCTCATAGTCCCAGAGGCAGGGAGGCCAAAAAGCAGGTGAATAGCTACTTCAGTATAATGTGGTAGTGTTGCATGCCACAATGTTTTTGTATAAATATATAAAGTAAATCATGCTCATATTGTCTCTTGTTTTATCCCCCCCCAGCGGCTCTCTGTATCTCAGCAATCTCAGGGAGAATCTATATCCTCACCTCTCCAATCTCAGCCTAGTCAAGGAGAGTCCAGTCCCTGTTCGGATATCTCCAGTTATGAGGATGCAACATCCCCCCTCTCTGCAGCCAGTTCTGGCCCAATTGTTTCTCAAGGTGGGGTCACTGTTAACGATCCCGAAGAGCTTCCTCTCCTCAGTCAGCACTTCCTGCCATGTGACCCCACCAAATGGAATGTGCAAGAGGTTTTTGAGTTCATTCGCTCTTTGCCAGGTAAGTTGCTTGTATCATTTGGGGTATATATATATATTTCGTACTATATTCCAAGTGCTCTAAAGACATTACTGTTTAAAAGTTTGGGTTCAGTACAAGTTTTCTTTAAGAAATGAATACTTTTATTCAGCAAGGATGCATTATATTTATTAAAAGTGACTAAAGAATTTTCCATTGTTTTACATTGTAAAAAAAAAAAAAACCATCAGTTTCAAATAAATGTTGTTCTTTTGACTTTCTATTCATCGAAGAATCCTGAAAAAAATGTATCATGTTTTTCACAAAAATGTTAAGCAGCACAACTGTTTTCAACAGTGATAATAACAGGAAATGTTTCTTGAGCAGCAATAGTCCGTCCGTTTAAACGTCTGCGTTTAGCGTCTTTGACGACAGTATCCTATAAAAATAATTTGCATTCTGATTCTGACATCCAAAGGCACAACAATACATTTTTTGTCTTATTCCATGGATTTTACCCATTTCCCTCCACTTGTTCCCAGTGTTTTTCTGCCACCACAATGCGCGCGCAGCTGCATGTGATGTACATCTACTCCAAATTGGTCTATATAGAAATGCATGTTTAAACAAAGCTGCATGACACTTCAGGGTAATTTGGGTTCATTTAAGAAGTTATGATACTCACTGACTGAAATGATAGATATACTCATTCATTCAGCTGCCACCAAAATGATAACTAATAATATATTTTTGTGATATTGCAATATTTTTGTCTGTATGGTAATGTATAACACTTTTGAACAGATACAGTGTAAGTTGCACGAAGCGGGTTGGTCTGTTCCACCCCAACAGAACTAAAACAACCAATCAGATAAATCAGTGGAGAAGGAGGAGGTCTCATAGTCCCAGAGGCAGGGAGGCCAAAAAGCAGGTGAATAGCTACTTCAGTATAATGTGGTAGTGTTGCATGCCACAATGTTTTTGTATAAATATATAAAGTAAATCATGCTCATATTGTCTCTTGTTTTATCCCCCCCCAGCGGCTCTCTGTATCTCAGCAATCTCAGGGAGAATCTATATCCTCACCTCTCCAATCTCAGCCTAGTCAAGGAGAGTCCAGTCCCTGTTCGGATATCTCCAGTTATGAGGATGCAACATCCCCCCTCTCTGCAGCCAGTTCTGGCCCAATTGTTTCTCAAGGTGGGGTCACTGTTAACGATCCCGAAGAGCTTCCTCTCCTCAGTCAGCACTTCCTGCCATGTGACCCCACCAAATGGAATGTGCAAGAGGTTTTTGAGTTCATTCGCTCTTTGCCAGGTAAGTTGCTTGTATCATTTGGGGTATATATATATATTTCGTACTATATTCCAAGTGCTCTAAAGACATTACTGTTTAAAAGTTTGGGTTCAGTACAAGTTTTCTTTAAGAAATGAATACTTTTATTCAGCAAGGATGCATTATATTTATTAAAAGTGACTAAAGAATTTTCCATTGTTTTACATTGTAAAAAAAAAAAAAAACATCAGTTTCAAATAAATGTTGTTCTTTTGACTTTCTATTCATCGAAGAATCCTGAAAAAAATGTATCATGTTTTTCACAAAAATGTTAAGCAGCACAACTGTTTTCAACAGTGATAATAACAGGAAATGTTTCTTGAGCAGCAAATCAGCATATTAGAATGATTTCTAAAGGATCATGTGACATTGAATACCGGAGCAATGATGCATCACAGGAATAAATTATATTTTAAAATATCTTAAAACAGAAAACAGTTATTTTAAACTGTAATAAAATTTCTCAATATTTTCTCAATAATTTTACTGAATTTTTAATCAAATAAATGCAGCCTTGGTGAGCAAAAGAGATTCATTACAAAAACATCTTACCAACCCCAAACTTTAGAACAGTAGTGTATATATATATATATATACAGACATGCACAAGCACTTGATATGATATTCTGTCGTTAAATATTACAATATATTATAATGATGGGGGGAAAAATGGAAAGTTATGATGAAAATCAGATTATTTTTTTCAACAATAAATTACTGTGAATTTATTTACAATTATGCTGTTTAATGGTGCAAATTTTTGTGACTTCACAATTAGGTTGCCAGGAGATTGCAGATGAGTTCCGTGTTCAGGAGATTGATGGACAGGCCATGCTGCTACTGAAGGAAGATCATCTAATGAGTGCCATGAATATTAAATTAGGACCCGCCCTCAAGATCTTCGCTCGCATAAACATGCTGAAAGATTCCAAACCTTGAAAAGGCAGTGTGTGTGTGTGTGTGTGTGTCCTCTGATGTCACTGACCTTGACCTAGTGACCACAGCACCCCAACTGCACTACAAAATTTTTAAAATAATTAATAACTAAACATTTTATACATATTGGGGCTAAAGCCTAAAACTGCACCTCCTCAAGAAAAGAACTGAAATTAATTCAGCTGAAACAGAAAATGACCCGACTACCTATGAAAAATCGCACAAATAGTGACTTTATACCAAATGGAAGGCATTATGAAACAGTGATTTGGAATTCTGACTGGGTTTCACAGATCACTGGACTTAACTAGTAGTAGCGGTGCTTAGAAGAAATCTTTGGATAATATACGTGTAACAGTGCAGTCCAACCTGAACTAAAATGATCATGTGGTTTCACAATCCCACATCTCGGCTCAGATATCTCTGGATTGTACATTTGTTGTTTTCAGGTATGATTTTGTCTTATTGTACATGCCAGATGCTTTTGTACAGTCAGATATGTTTAAGTAAATTATTCTTACCTTTGTAAGTATTTGTAACGGAGTTGAATCACAACAAACTGGTGCGATTTCACTCTCGCATTTACTTTAAGACTTGAATAACAGAAGCACAGTAACAGAATATTCAACTTTAAACCTGAAAACCAACCTGTGAAAAATTCCTGTCAACAGCGCCTTATTCAATGTGTGTCCGTACAGACACTGGTTTTGAGATGCACATTAAATTGTATTTGTCTTGGATATTGGGAATGACACTATGTTTGGTTTTAATTGTGCCCAGATTTGTCATTGTATGTTGCTAGAAAGGATTGTGATGATGAATTGTGTTTTTTGTACAATGCTTTGTGAAATGCCTGTATTTATCAGATGATATTTGTAATATAACATTTTTAATGAAGGATTTTCATGTCAACTTGTTAAATTTTTTGACCCTATATCACATTTTGCCTGCACAGCTTCATTTATTATTGTATTTATTCCACACTTCATTTTTTGTTGCATTGTTTTAGATAATATACCCAACAAAGCCTGAAAACGAATATATTGTTTTGCCCTTTAAAACCTAACAAACTTATTTTTGCGAAACATTCTGCTCTCTCTTTCTTTAAATAAAATGCCACCCAGTTTGACATTTATCTCTTTTAAACTAGCACGAGTGTCCATATATTTTTGGGGCCGCTCTTATTGTTTACTACAATAAGACACCACTAGGTGGCACACGTGCATTTCTAACCCAAACTAACATATTTTCCACATTTAGGATGACTTTTAGAGTGATTATGTATCTAACTCGACCCTGATACTATAAAAACATTATTTTTCACAGAAACCCGTCCAAATATGTCGTGATTAAGTCGTGTTGGGGGTTCAGGATTGAAGAGTGCTTTCTAGTCTCACCGCTGCACAAAGAATCCCATTTTATAAACTTTTCCTGCTACGCCCCGCCTCCTATCTCTGCGTCTCGCTTCTAATTGGTCTATTGAGCTGAAACACTTCCATTCTATTGGCTGTGTAAGATGTCCGTTTGCGTTCCTTCACAGCAGATGAACTTCGGTGAAGCCGATTTTAAACAACGGTGCTGCTCGATCGATGAGCGATATATTGGAAACTGATCATCAAACTTGGCATGGCACCCACAACGGTGAGAATGTTCTCTTTATAACTTATCTCTTAATACTTAAATAGAAAAAGAAAGTAGAATAAAATGAGCACGAGAGGCAGAGAAAGTTTTGTGTATGAATAGTTTGAATAGTTAATGCTAATTAAAGTTTTAAATAGCCGACAGTTCTGACGCAACGCAACGGAGTTTATATGAGAGGTAACGTTATATAAAAAGCTGTCCAGAAATTCGAGACATCGCTTTTTAACGTAAACCGTCTATTGATTGATTGATTGATTGATTTTTTTTACAGTTTTTTTGCTTGTCAGATCTGCACAAATGTAAAAGGCTGTTTCGAAACGTAGTGCACTGTCTACCTAGACAGCATTTTTGCATCAATAGTCAAAAATTGAGTTCAATAGTTTATACGTTTTGGTCAGAGTCAGATGAACTCAAATGAGCCCAAAAATTCTGCACGCACATATAATGCCCAAAACTGCAGTCGAAGTCAGTACATTAGGTTTGGATGGATAACATCAAAGAAAATCAACGAAAAAGTGGAACTTTTTCAGTAAAGTATAATATAATATTTTTAAAAAAATAATAATAATTACAATATATGCTTCGACTTTTGATCACTCTAAATATTGTGTTGTATTATTTTATATTATAATTAAATCATATAACTGTATATATAATTGTATACTGAATCTTTTGATCACCCTAAATATCGTGTTGTATTATTTTATATTATATTTAAATCATATAACTGTATATATAATTCTATACTGAATATGGTTTCAGAATTTTTCACCTTATTTTTTTTAACACAGTATCATTTTTTTATTGTTTTACATTTTCAAAATCATATTTAATATATATATATATATATATATTTTATTTTATTTTATTTATTTATTTTTTTTTTCTTCTCATTATTTCTTTGAACCTGAAAAATAAACACAAAAATTAGGAATCATGTACAACGAATAATAATGATAAAAAATCTATGAGAATATTATTTTCAACTGCTTAAATGGTTTAAACAGTTACAAATACGACACTTTATGTAGTCTGTTCAACTGATCACATCAGCAGGCAGTTGACATTGGGCCATCTGTTTTGTAGCTCACAAGCAGCTTGAGGATTAAATTAATTACCCTCTGACATGTCCGGTGAGCTTGGACTCAAACACTGCCTGCTTCAGTCTAGCTCCAGGGAGAAATGCTGGGTAATTTAAGAAGCATTTAGGCCGATGTTGAATAGTGTAGCACCCTTTAATTCAGAAAGGCATGGACACCAGTAAAAAGGAAATGCCAAATTAGTCAACCATGAAGAACACTATCAGATAATCTTCAAGTGCACATGAAAGAAAGGTTTCGTAGATGTATAAAGATCTCTAAGAATGTTTTTACTCTTTTTCTCACCTTTCCCTATAATGTTTCATTCTAAATCACAAGTTTTAGTAAAGAGAGACTCACTGGCTAAAAAAGCTGGTGTATCGTTTATATTTTTCATACTTGATCTATATAACTATTAGGTAATTGAAAGTACTTACTGATGCATGATTTAATTTTCTTTGGGCTTTATACAGTGAACGTGTGAAATTAGCGCGTCTATAAAGTATGGCTTTGCTTAGGAACACGATTCAAATGAGCACTGTTTGAATGGGTAAACCGCAAACCATGAACGCTTTCTTCCATACTCATGGCCTCAGATCTAGTATGCAGTTCCCATCGGTGCACAATACATCAAAAGAAACGTGACGGCTATTTACTAGCACAAATTTGACTAAAGGTTGCACAACTTGTGCAGTGCACGAAATTGAATTCATGCACTGCACAAGTACAGTAATGCGATTTTAAGGCAGCTCTGACATGGAAGTCAAGCTTCCAAATTTCAGCTGGAGCACAGTAGCTGGACGTCTTCCGTCTCTGGCATATTATGTAACACTCTGAGACTCCTTCATGACTTCGTGATGTGGAAACTTTGGCTAACCACACAAATCTCGACATGAAGCACCATTAAAAGCAAAGTGGGGTCAGAATGTAGAAATCTAGATTGAGTTTGATAAGATTATTTCAGCTGAAGCTTGCAGCGCAGGGTCAAGCATTTATGGTGCGCACAGCTATATGGGAAAGTGAAATTCGATACTTTCAGGGTTATCCATGCGCAATTACTGAGTATTTAGAAGCGAGAGCTCGGGAAGGAATTTCAGTCAATCTCACCCTTCCAACAAGAAGTCTCTTTCTCTAGCTGTCTATCAATAGAAAAGTCGTGGAATGCTGCTTTAGCTTTGATGTGTGACAGATGCTTTGACTCATGAGTAAAATGGAAAAAATGACCTGCTTTTTTCTTTTCCTTTGAACTGCACAGAAAGAAACACAACATGGGAATGGGAGTTTTTCTGAGATCACAGCTGTGATCTATAGCCATTATGTTCTTCGACAAGCCTGTTAACCCTTTGATTGTTCCAGGAGGACTGCACTGTAAAAAAATTCCATAAAATTTACGGTAAAAAAACGGCAGCTGTGGTTGCTAGAATTTTACCGTAAAAAATATGGTAGCAACATTTTAGGTTTTACTGTTTTAACTTAAATTTACAGTTAAATACCGTAATTTCAATAACTGATATAATGTTAATATACCAACTTATTGAAGTACTGAAATCTGTTTTGTACCCTTGTAATTCACTGATAACCACCAAAAGCAGGTGGTGATGAGAAAGTCACATGATGAACCAAAGCCTATCACAAGCAGCAGTTTTTAAATATTAACATATTTAGAAGGTGCACAGTGTCATTCACACAAACACTAAACACCATCATGGTAACACACATGAAACTGAAATAATGTAATACACTTTAATTTGACAACATTAGGTGTAAGATACAACCCTAATATACAAAACTGAAAAGAAAAAAACTTAGAAACATAGAAAGAAGAAACAGTTATTTCAACAACAAAAAAACATCACATTTGATTTTACCGTTCAATTCACAGTAATTTTTTTACAGTGTGGCTTAAAATAAATGGCTTTTGATGAAGCGTAAATGCCTACTAACAAACGGCTCAAAGATAATGAGACTGAACATTGTGATGGGCTTAATTCGGGCTGTTGATTTAGTGCAATTAGTTGTAAAAGAATAAAGTAAAAATGCATTTAATCATGGCCTGATTGGTAAGTAATTTTTCTACTGTCAAAGTAGTCTGTTTCTTGTTGCTATAAGAGCAGGGCAAAAATATGAAAATGAGATATACACAATATAAAAAAGTGTTTTTTAAGTAAAATAATTACACTACTATTCAAAAGTTGCGGGTCAGTAAGATTTTTTTTAAAGAAATGAACACTTTTATTCAGCAAGGATACGTTAAATTGATCAAAAGTGATAGTAAAGGCATTTATAATGTTACGAAAGATTCTTTTTCAAATAAATGCGGCTGTTCTTTCTATACATCAAAAATCCTGAAAAAACTTCCAGAAAAATAAGAAGCAGCACAACTGTTTTCAACATCAATAATAATAAGAAATGTTTCTTGAGCAGCAAATCGGCATATTAGAATGATTTCTGAAGGATCATGTGACACTGATTACTGGAGTAATGATGCTGAAAATTCAGCTTTGCATCACAGGAATAAATTAGATTTTAAAATATATTCAAATAGAAAACAGTCATTTTTTTAAACTTGTAATTATGTTTCACAATATTACTTTTTACTGTATTTTTAATGAAATAATGCAGCCTTGGTGAACATAAGAGACTTCTTTCAAAAACCTTAAAAAATCCAAACTTTTGAACAGTAGTGTGTGTCTGTGACAAATATGCCTGCAAGTGGTATTGATGTTTAATGGCATCAGTAACTGAAAACATCTGCATGCTGCATCCATACTGGAAACCTAAAGCAAATCTATGGCTGCGTTTACACTTGTAGATCACGGTGATCGCATGTTAATGCCAAGTGTAAACGCAGCCTATATAGTTAATCTGTTTACTGTGGATTTGCATTGTTTATTTCATTATACTGTGCACTGAATAAGCAGCACACTGTATAATCAGGACAAGCACATGGAGAATACAACAGACTGTAGTCATTTGGTCTGCAGATGGAAAGGAAGGGAGAAGATTTGTAGACATGGAGATTGTTGCCTGACTGTTTGTTTTCCAAACAATTCAGTATAGACTTTGTCCTAATGTAGTGTATCATTTGCTAAAAAAAAGTCATTAGAATCTCTGATTGCATTTGAGTTTTATTTCATATTTTGTCGCCCACTCATTTGCTCCGTTTTGTTGTCTTTTCAGGAGTCGAGGCTGAATGTGGAGGCTCTGAGTAAGAGAGATGTGCTGCTGCTCTTTAGTGTTCTTGAGGGAGAGCTGGAGGCCAGAGACTTTGTCATACAGGCACTCAAGGTTAGTCCAGTCCCGCCAATGGACAAGAATGTTTTTTTTTTATTTATTTGTAAGCAGCAATCAATGGCAGTACAGGCAAATCGTGCTGCTCTTAGTTCTTAAAGGAACAGTTCACTCAAAAATCAAAGTTCTGTCATTATTTACACAGCCACATGTCATTCCAAACCCATGTGCTGTTATTTTTTTCTGTGGAATTGTTGGAGAATCTTCATACAGGTCTTAATTTGGATCAAAAACACTATAAATAAACAATAAAAGTGGTTTATGACCTGTGCACTACACATCTAAGCCTTCTGTGTCATGTACAATTTATTCAGGAGCATCTGGACTTATTTATCCACAAGATGTTTGGATGTTCAGCTACGTACAGTGCTGTTGTTGCATGTTTATCAATGCAGCTGCGACCCAAGTCATACATCAGTTTACACCATTATGGAGGCAACTTCCTCTGTGATTGGCAGCTCTTATGATCTTGCGGTGTGTATTTCTTGGTATTCCTTAGAGAGTTCCCATCATCCAAATATATAAACAAGCCCAGATTGTCCTGAATAAATTTTATGATGACCTAGATAGCTGAGATTGATAGTCACATTAGTTGATAAAAACAGAATGCTAATCTGCAATCAATTAGTTTTGTTGTATTTAGTTTCATTTTCTTCAGAACACACACATACACACACACATATATATATATGAGCAATATCACACGAGTAGCAGTGTGATATGGCTGTATATCAGCACGGCTGTGTGTAGGCACAAGGTATCACACAAATATCGCATGCCTGGAAAAGGCTCTCAGCCAATCAGATTCGAGGACCAGAAAGAACTGTTTTGTATATATATGTATGTGTGTGTGTGTGTGTATACCACTTAAAAAACGAATTATTTCTACAAATTCTAAATATTTTAATATTAATATAATTATTTAAAACACATTTTCCGTCCATCCCTGGTTTCCATGGTGGTTTTACTGGTGAGGTTTTGTTTGTGAATTTTGAAATACTAATAAATCAATACTTCAATAATAGTATCCTTCAGTAATTGTCTATTGACAGTAGTTCACTGTCAAACACGTTTAACTCTTTGCACAGCAGACTAGATACCCAGGAGAGACATTATAGCTGTATCACTCAATGAAACCCAGATGTCTGTCTGGCTCACAGCTCAATCGTACACGCTAGCACATTAAAAACTAGTATATTAAACAAGAGAAAGAAACCTCAGTGTACAGTTCATCTATGTCAAAGCTCAGTTTAAGACATCAAATAGGGGAGAAGTCGTGGCCTAATGGTTAGAGAGTTGGACTCCCAACCCAAAGGTTGCAGGCAGAGATTGTAGGTGGAGGGAGTGAATGTACAGCGCTCTCCCCCACCTTCAATACCACGACTGAGGTGCCCTTGAGGCACCGAACCCCCAACTGCTCCCCGGGCGGCGCAGCAAAAAAATGGCTGCCCACTGCTCCGGGTGTTCACTGCTGTGTATGTGCACTTTGGATGGGATAAATGCAGAGCACTAATTCCGAGTATGGGTCACCATACTTGGCCACATGTCACGTCACTTCACTTCACTTCACGAAATGATGTGGTATACCACTGGTATGCAGAGTTCTAGGTTAGATGTGCAACAAACATCTCACACGTTTTTGGAATAGTTGCCAATAACCTACACTTAAATAAATGCCAAAATTATTGATATTTGATCATACTGTTAAAACTGTTGTACTTCCTGTGTTTTGCTATTTTCTATGTTACCAGTTCAACTGCATTCTCACGTTATTTTCAACAGCATTCATCAGGGTTTAATTAGAGCAGACTGGACCTTGCTTTTTCATCAAACTCTTTTCTGCTTATTCTTTATTCATTTTTGTGAGTCTCCTACTACATTCCATTGCTGCTGCTGGGCCTCATCCCACACTCCTGGTGGACACCAGGCTTCCAAATGCTGCCAGATCCAGCAGGCCAAACTAAACTCAGAATGATCAATCAAATCTATTACATCTTTTTTTTTTAAGCACATTAGAGTACTATGTAAATATATAGCAATCATTCAGGACCATTATATTGGTGCAGTTCACAAAAATCATGTCCAATCAAAAGAACATGTCCAATTCTTATATTTAATGCACATTTAATCAAAAATAAATTACTATATATATATATATATATACATATTGTATGTATATGTATTTATTAAAATTTGTAAAAAAAAAAAATAATGTGTATGTGTATAGTACATTTACAATTGTATAAATTCAAACTCATGGAAAATATGTTAAACTAAAAATATGTCCTTAATTTTTTTAATTCATTATAAATTTGTGTGTGTATATATATATAATTATAGTGTTTTTTTGTTGTTTTGCTTTTTTTGTTGTTTTTTGCTTTGGGGTGAAATGTAGCCTGGACCATTTTATGTGAGTTTTCTGTCAATTTAGATATATCACAGTAGTTCATTCTATGGATAAAGCTGATTTACTTATTTGGCAATTGAGGAATGACTCAAAATCGGCCAGACAGTGAGCAAGACAGCTTCCTTTTTGAGCATACCATGTGCGTCAGTACAAACGCCAGTACTCTGGGCACCTGATCAAGCCTTGTTTTATTCCGAAATACACTTTGAAGGTTGTTTGTTCTCTGCAAAGCCACACACAAACATGTCAAACATTATTACGCACATTTCCTTTTGTCTACCATCAGCTTTAAACTTTATTGTAGTGCCGTTGGTTCATCTGATCATGTTAGCATGGTAATAAAATTCAGCATCTGTGCTCTCAGATCATGATTTTTGTGGTAAAGCTCTATGGAAGGCTGCACAGATATTATCTGCTGCATTCCTATTCTCGAAAGCATTGGACTGAGGCTATGTGAGCATCACAAACATTAGATTCGGGCATTAACCATTCTTTTGAATCGCTTTTAAGTGACTTCTTAAGTAGATGGCATATATTTAACCCAACTGCATATTTCTTCTAAAACCCTCTGTGGTTTTTAGGAGTGATGTTCTGGCATGCTCTGTCATACAATCTCAGTCACTCACTGCCTGCTTTGAATGAGGTCATTAAGGCATGACTTTTCTGCTTTGACTCTTACACACATACACACATTACAAATTTCCTTTATGCATTTGGTCAAAAGAAAAGAGGAAAATCAACAGGAGGGTAGAAGTTACATCACAACAGCTCCTAATCTCTGTATAACTTCATTAGCCATGCTAATCGTACATACAAACACTATTCATTAATTTGCTTGTGGTGCTTTCTCTGAAAAAAGAGGGGAACTAAATGCTGTATTTTGCTCAAATAATCATTTCCATGCTTATTTCTGCCCCTTAGCAGCTGTTGACTTTTAAACTTGAAAACATTTCATGACTAACAAAGTAAATAGACTTTGAGTTCCAGAAAGAATACCTTCCAGGTGTTCAGCTCAAAGTTTCAAGCAAGTTAAGCAAGTTAACAACATATTATCAAAAAGAGCTTCATATGAGGGGCTAGTATGGATGATTTTGAGAGTGCAGGTAGCAGATAGCAACAGTATCTCACTATTGTCAGTGTGCTCTTTACCTTTATCCCTGGTCTCTCTCATTTTCTTTATAGTATCTTTATCTGTCAGATAGACTAAAACACACACATAGAGATTGTTTGAAGGCACCAGACCGGCTGACTTATCTTAAGTCATTAGTAAGGTTAATCTTCCCACGGACCCATAATTGCTCAAGCTATTAGCCTAAACACAGACACACACACACACACAATTGAAAGCATCATAAATATAGAATGGAAAGCAGACACTCATTAGCTTCACAAACAAAATATTTTTGTATTTACATACAGTACAGCTGTTGTTTATTTGGGCTATTTGGAGCTTAAATGACCTTGTAATCAAGTAATTAGCTTGAATATAATTAAAATGTACCCTTATTTAGTTTTTTTTTCTAAGCAAAAAATTATCTTTATACGTTCTTACCATGATTTATAGAAGACACCCACTAAAATGCCATAGTTTATGTACCAAAAATCTTTTAGAGCAAGAATCATTAGATGACATAAGGATCTTAAGGATCACATTACAGCCCCAAAAATGAATTAATTGTAATTTTAAATCTTTACCAATCTTTGCCACTATCCTTCAAACCAGGTTTTACCTTTTTGTCAGCAAGAAGTTGTTAATCGCTTACTCTTTTATATATTTTAATAAGTAGGTTCATTTTCACATAAATATATCTGTTATGCAGAATGATGATAGAACATTATTTCACCTATATTTTGACCTTTTATTTTCACAAAAGTTATTTGAGTCTGACCTGTCATGTTGCAACCCCTTTTGACCTTTCCTTCTATCACTTTTCTTTTCTGACTTTCCTATAAATATAAATCAAAGTAGTCATATAATAAAAAAAGATTTTACTTATTATACAACAACTCCTAGATGCCTATCTTAAAGTTGTCCACTTCAGAAACGCCTTTCCTTACTTTAGATATCTTCCCCTTCATGTTTACCATCTTTTTCCACATAATTCACAGGATGTTTCCCAGAACAAGGAATTTACCCAGTGAATGCTTATTTATGCTTATCTATTTCCAGTTTGTCATTGGATACCTTAGTGACAACTATAAAATCCCAGAAATCCCAAAACATGAATTTTTATTACATGCAAGACAAGCATTTTTTTTAAACCCCAAGCTTTCATTAAAGTATTGGTGGTAATGTCACCCACCATCATCCTCAGATTCTTGTTAAGCACTTCCAGCAGGCCTCCTCTAGACAAAAACACAGCTTCTACTCTCTTTCTGTCTCACCCCTTCTGCTTCAGAGACTGTAAAACACTCATTCATTGAGTCACGTCTACGCGGCACATTTATCTGTTCCAGCATCAGTGCCACAGAGGTTCACAAAGAGTCAAAGTGTACTGACTTACACTCATGTACCACATTATTCATGGCTAGTGTGTGAGTTTCCGATAATCCTAAATTCCTGTATAAGTAGAATCTTAGATCTGCCTTATATGGCAAGTTCATGTTCATATTGCTGAATGTGAGCAAACCATTAAACACACAAATAGTCTCTCACACACTTACCAGATGGACATGCATGTTACGACTTGAATCTGTCATTCTAAAGAGCAGATGAGCCGAGTGATTTGACAATGCAGTGGAGAACATGTTTCATTGAATTTTTCATTTCAACATGGTCATTTTATATATATATATATATATATATATATGTGTGTGTGTGTGTGTGTGTGTGTGTACCTACGACAACTCCAAATATATATATATATATATATATATATACATACATATAAGGTAATAATGAAAATTACAGTTTTGTGACTGGTAATGATTATTTATGGTCAATACATTTTCATCCTCTACTGGCAGGTATGGTATAACGTTTGAACTTTGGAGTATGTGTTTAGATGTATATCCATCTGTGTGTCTTTACCCTCCTCCTGACATTCATTTTCATTCCTCTTTTCCTCGTAGACGTCTAGTCATTTTTCAGCAGCTCCCAGTCTTACAGCTTTCATCTGAAATCACGAAACCTGCCATGTCCTTCTGAACTACCCTGTACAAGGTGGAGTGTTTCATCCCACCCTTCTCGTGACGTTACATTCAAGCTCAAACCTCTTTTGTTGAAACCAAAAGTATGTTTGTAAGTTTAAGTAACCACCCAGAACACTCTAGCAACCACCTATAATTATTAGCACTGCTCAGAACACCCTAGCAACCACTTAACAACTCCTTAGTGACTGTCCAGAACACACTAGCAGCTCCTTAGCTACTATCCAAAACATCTTAGCAACCACACAACACACTACCTAAAAACCACCCAGGATACCCATCAAGCAACTCACTAAAAACTCTCTAGCAGCCACCCAACACACCCTAACAACACCTATTAACTCCCTAGCAATCATGCAGGACACCCTTCAAGCACCTAGGAAACTCTAGAACTGGAACAGGAAATTTTCTAGTAACTACCCAGTATACCCTAGCAACTCCCTAGCAACCACCCAGAACACCTTATGCAGCAATAACCTGGCAACCCTGGGTAATTTTTAATTTTATTTATTTATTTTGCTGTTGGTCTCAGATTGTCAACCCTACTTGAACGGTGTAATATAAGACTCTTTCTAGCTCTCAGTGACACTCTCTTCACTGTTCAAACAGTTCCGTTCGGTTCCTTGTCTCTGTGTTTTTTTTTCTGGGTCAAATGAGTTCTTTTAGTTCAGAGTCATTTCAGGAGGTATTAAATTACTCCAGCTGGAACTTTTTTTGGTGTCCCATTCGCTGCATTGACCCTACCTATACTGGAGCAATTGTTTCATCCCTTTATGGACCCCTTGCTTGACCTCTTACTTAAAACAACAAACACCGGGAGCTGAACACACACACACACATATACACAGAGCCTAAGAGAATGGTTTATGTTGCTTTTGGCAGGGTCATATGCTCTGTATCATCTCATTTCCTGTTTAGAAGGCAAGTATGTACTGAGTGTGTCTGTGTGAAAGAGAGAAAAGTGGAGGCCTTTTACAAGGCTTGCACGGTTGTTTTGAATGGAAGCTACAAAAATTTATCACAAACTACCAAGATAACACATCTCGGATAACTGTTTCATATCAAAAGATTATGGAAAATTGGATTTTAAACACTAATTGTTTAAACTGAAATGAGCAGAAATCCTTCTAAACTAATCTAATAAATACCTATCTGTCTCTGTCTCGCTACAGGCCCAGCGTAGAGATTGCGACATGTGGGAGCGATATGGCAAATACAACCTGAGCGACCCGTTCCTGGCCCTGCAGAGAGACAGTGAGGTCCTCCAGAGCTCGGGCCAGACCAGGGGAGACGGAGAAAGTTCCTCCCAGAGACGAGAAGGGTTCTGTGGGGCCACGGCTCGCTCGGATCCTTTGGCGGTGCTGAAGCTGGTGGTCGGACACTGCAGAAGGATGCAGGAGAAGATGCTGAAACAGCTGGCAGCTGCCGAGAACAGACATAGGAGGGTGAGTTTATACTGGATAACGGCTGAAAGCCACTGACATCGATACTAATGTGAGCATCATATCATTTAAATTGGATTTACCACAGTGTAGCAGGTCAAGGAGAGATTGGATTGGTTTATATAGGCTACTCATTATCTCATTCTGTCGCCGCTCTGTGGTGGTTTCAGGTCATTGCTGATCTGGAGGAGGAGAAGAGGAAGCATGCTGAGGATACTGCAGAAGGAGATGATGTCACATACATCCTGGAGAAGGAGAGAGAGCGCCTCCTGCAACAGGTACAAAGAACTGAAAATACTATATTTAAATTAATTTGAGGTACTACAGGGGGAACAGGCTACAATTTATTTTGCTTTAATAAAAATGAGTTATTGCTCTATTAAAATATACATGAAAACCATTTTTTAAAGTATGATTTTACACATTTAAATATGCAAATTATGTATCATATGATTAAATATGCACATTTTTGCATATTACAATAAAAGTAATATAGATCCCACGGAAAATGTCTAATTAACAGATCTGATTGCTAAAGCCTTTGTCAAAACACAGTATTTAATAAAACATGCTGTTTAATACAAATAGAACATAATATTAATATAAAATTGCCCACAAAATGTAAAGGAAAAATAGGAAAGATTTTCTAGCAGCAATAAAATGTAGGAATAAAATGTTAAATTAGGAGCTCAACCATGAAAAATTAGATATTACTTTTAAGCAAAATATCCTTTTACAGATGCAAACTAATGCTAATATGAAAGGTGATTTAAAAAGTATCCAAACATTGTTATAAGATACCTTTTTTTTGTTTTGTTTTTTTTACATTTTTACGAAATAAAATGTTTTTCCCCTTTTTTGGCCATTTTTTTTCTTCTTGTTTTAAGCATGAATTGAACAAAATTTAGGTTTGCACTTGAAATGACAAATTATAAAATAATTCCAGACATTCTGCTGTTCAAAAGTTGTTGTTTTTTGTTATTTGTTCAAACTTTCAACAGTAACTTTCAAATAAATGCTGTTTATTTTAAATATTCATCAAAGAATGTATTGTGAAAAAACTGTTTTCAACATTGATAATAAGAAATGTTTCAAATCAGCATATTAGAATGATTTCTGAAGGATCATGTGGCACTAAAGACTGGAGTAACGATGCTGAAAATTCAGCTTTGCCTTCAAAGGGATAAATTACATTTAAAAAAATATAAAAAAATAAATACATTGTAATAATTTTTCACAATATTTCTTTCACTGTAAAATGTCTTATGTAATTTTCTTTTGTAAATTTATAAATCTATCAGTGTATTTCCAACTAATTTGTTTATTTTTTAATACTTTTTTTAGTTGGAGTTTGAGAAGGCAAAGACGTCCCGAATGGAGAGGGAGAACAAACGACTGTACGATCAGTTAGAAGACCAGCGAGTCCAGCATAAACAGCTTATGATGGCAGTGAGCCGTGAATGCAACCGCTCCGGCACGCGTGCCCATGAGGAATCCCAGCGCGCCAACGAACTCAGCCATCGCCTCGATCGTGAGCGAGCGGCCAATCAGGCTCTGAGGGCGGAGCTCGAGGAAGAAAAGAAGCGGGCTATGCAAACGGAGGCGAGTCGAGAGGAGCTGCTGGCCGAGTTTGACACTGAAAGGGAGCAGCTTGGGCTGAGATTACGAAAGGAGGAAGCGCGTTGTAGAGCACTACAGGAAGACCTAGAGAAGCTGAAGAGTGTGATGAACAATGCAGAGGAGAAATCAAACAAGATGCAGACAAAAATGAACGGACACCATGTTCTTATGGAGGAAGATGGGAATGTTGAGAAGCAGGGCATGTTAACCAATGGGAGCTCTCAGACCAATCCACAAGCTCACAGCCCTACAAACAGCAATCAATCACCTGACATGCCCAGTACACAAGCTGCATACCAGGCTGGCATGAACCAGCGCTTCCATGCAGCCCGTCACAAGTTCCAAGGCCCCTTTGATCAAGATTCCCAGACCGTCTCCTCCCCTCCGAATAGTCCATGTGACTTCTCGCCCTGTGCAGCCCATGTGACTCCACCAGACAGCGCTTCTTCTAAACAAGCGGCCCACAGCACCGTCACACAGGCCCTGAGTCGCTTCAGCACTCAGCAAAGTCCCAGCAAACCAACATCCCCCAACAGTTCCCCTTTTGGCACAGATTACCGCACATTGGCCCACTCTGGGATGTTGTCTCCCACCATCAGGTCTCCAACTATTCCCAGAGGGAACCCACCTCCAATCCCACCCAAAAAACCAGGCCTCGCTGACACACCTTCTTCTCCAGCCACACTCCGAGCTGCTCACTTGGCTCAAATGACGGCCGGTTGTGGACGCAGCAGCAACTCAGAGAACAGCAAAGAACCAGACCTGGTGCTGTCGTCTAGCGGCTAGCAAGCACAAATGATGAACTTGATCGTGTCAAACACTGTTGATTTTTTTTTTTTTTGTAAGGGACATTTCAGGTTTTTAAAATCAGTTTTAGAATATTTGAAACATATATTTTCGAAGTAAATATGCAATATTACCATATCTCAGTCAGATGCATGTTGATTGTGTGCATGAATACATTATACATTCTGTATTTTACCATGAGAAAAATCACCTGTTTATCACAGACAATCACCAGCTTCTATAAATAGTTTTATATATTGTTATTCAAACAAATATTTATATAAACACTACCACTCAAAAGTTTGGGGTCAATGCCATTTTTTAAAAATATATTACTACTTTTATTCAGCAAGGCTGCATTAAACTGATCAAAAGTGAAGTAAAGACTTTTTATAATCTTATATGATTATTTTCAAATAAATGCTGTTCTTCTGAACTGTTTTCAACATTGATAATAATAAGAAATACTTTTTGAGCAGCAAATCAGCATATTAGAATGATTTCTGAAGGATCATGTGACACTGAAGACTGGAGTAATGATGCTGAAAATTCAGCTTTGCAACACAGGAATAAATTACATTTTAAATTTTAAATTGTAAAAATTTTACAATATTGCTGTTTTTACTTTATTCTTTGATAGTGTAATAAATGCAGCCTTGGTGAGCATAAAAGACTTCTTTCAAAAACATTTTAAAAAATCTTACCAACCCCAAAAGTTTTGAACAATAGTGTACATGATTGTGTATCTGAACATTTTACCCTTCCCTGTCATCTGGTTTATACACTGAACTATATATTTAACAGATTGCATGTGCAAACAGCCCTTTGCTTTCTCACATAGCAGTTTGTTTTGTATATCTAAAGGTACTTGATATTTAGCCTAATATTTACGTCTCGCTCAGAATCATGTTACAGATGTGTATCGCATTATAATGTTGTTTTTGTTTATCTTTTTTTCTTTTTGTGATCTGATATGAATGTTATTTTTATAACCAATATAACGTTTTACATTTTTTTTGTTACACTTGTAGACATGGGCTGGAGCAAAAGATTTTAGATTTGCATATTTGTATCCTAAATCCAGCCAGCAGAGGGCACAGTATCACCCATTCTCAGCCATTCATGTTTGGAAAGGAATACTAGTACACTAGCTTACTGCATATATTACTTATATACTGCCTTCTGTTTTTGTTTTTTTTTATAATATTATGTGAAATAAAGTTATTTTGAGATTTAATCCAATTTTGTTGTTGATGTCATCACAGATGACATTTGTCACACTAGAAATGGACGGTCGAGTGGGGTGCATTGCATTATTGCATTGCTGTATTATTTTTAACATTAAACTGACGAATCAGAATCAAGTCTTCCAGAGAGCCATCTAATAATGAACGTTATTATAAAGTTTTATCTTTTATTGAACTGATGATCAAATTAAACACTCAGTACAAGCTCAATACCACAGAAATTAGTCAGTGTATGATTCTCATGTTGATGTTACAAGCACGACCGACCCTTAGATCCTCCATCATCTGCTGTCTCAGTTTAACCAGCCAGGAGCCTCTCCCTAAATCCTAAATCCCCTCTTTATGTGTGTGTATATGTGTGTGAGTGTGTGTGGCCCGGGAAACAGAGAGGCAAACACGCATGAAGTATGTGCCACTCTGCCCCCCCTGGTCACAATGGTCTTACCAGGTTCCAATCAAGCGCAAACTCACTGCTTGTACAGTCTAGAGCTGGACTCAACTTGAAAAATCTCATTTGAATCTATTTAAAAATTACAATATAAATCAAATTAAAATCATATAAATTAAATCTAATATAAAAATCTAATTTGAACTGAATATAAAACACATTTCAACCTTCAAGGGAACTCCACACTGCGTCCCCTAGGGGACACCTTGGGGAAAGCCATCAGCAATGAGAATTGACCAATTACCACACATGGTTCGGGGGCTGCCGAGGCAGCTAGGCAGACCGATCATAGGGATTGTAAGCGGGGCATGGAAGGAATCTGACGGGAAGTGCTTTCCCTTTCAGGAGTTCCTCGGTGCGTCCGAAATTGCATACTGTCTGAGTAGGTACTACATTTGAATTTATTTCACAACCGTTAAAAACTACATTCTATATCATATGAATATGGGTAGTATGAATGAAATTCGGATGTATACATCCGCTATGTTGTTACTGTCACATGACCTACCAGCGTCAGTTGCGTCGCTTCACTGCCATTCATAAATCCTTTCCCGTGGCCTCATGGAATAGTAAAGTGTCCATCAAATGCACACTTCAGAATCTGGGCGGAAGTAGTAGGTCATACTGTTCGCCTACTGTTTTTCGAATTCTGTGAATTCGGACATACTACTCGCCTCACATACTGTTTTTCGCATACTATATAGTAGGGAAGTATGTGATTTCGGACTCAGCCTTTCTTTCTGTTCTCTCCCGAGGGGTAGTAGTCAGCATTCGCACGACCATGTCCGGCTCTCGAGGAGATTATAGTGATGCTTGAACTAGGTACACTTAGCTCTCGAGGGAGTTAAATGCGTGTTGTTTGATGCGGTCACAATAATCGGTTCCACCTAGGCATGACTCTCTCTCTAGGGATGAGATCGAGCATGGGGGTTGTAGGCAGGGCACGGGAGGAGTAGAAAGTTTCCGTTTTGAGCTCCTCTTGCCTCTCCTAAGCGGAAGTTTGTCAAAGATGTATTTGTTTGAGAATGATTTTCTTTGATGGCTATCCCTTTTTATGAAGATTGTAGCAAGATGCCCCTCCCCAGTGGTTTTGGGTTTTAAGTAGGGTTCCTTGCTCTCTTCTTAACAGCTTCTCAGGATGGGCTGCCTCCAGTGTATTTTCGGTGGCCCACCTGTTAGATAATTAAAGTTG
Organism: Sinocyclocheilus rhinocerous; assembly: GCF_001515625.1. NCBI lineage: Eukaryota > Metazoa > Chordata > Actinopteri > Cypriniformes > Cyprinidae > Sinocyclocheilus > Sinocyclocheilus rhinocerous. The sequence continues at coordinate 2,380,491 of NW_015646846.1, read as the reverse complement.
ATAAAAGTCTGAGGACACTTCCGTTTGACTAGCTGCCCGGGTGGAGCAAGATGTCCCTCACGAGAGTATGTGGATATTGAAGCAGGGTTCCTTGCTCCTCTGTTCAGTCCACATGTACATGTTCCTTGGATTGAGCTCTCATAAAGTCTCCCTATTCAGGAAATTATTTGTCAAAGATGTACCGTTTGAGGCTGGTTTCCTTTGATAAGATCTCCCCCTGAGTCGAGAGCATTTTTCCTACCTAATATTTCTGGTGGCAGGGTTGGGCTGCCTCCCCACTTTCTAGGGCTTTTAAGTAGGCGGTCACCCTGAGGTTCCTTTTTATATACTAGACTGCGTCCCCTGATTTCAGGGTATTCTCAAGCAGGCAGTCCCCCTCAATCCCACATGCTTTGGGCTGTCTCCCCTGCAATAGGGTTTCAAGTAGGTGGCCCATTGTCCTAGGAACACAGCTGTTTGAGGACAGTTGTGTTCCCAACTTGGCTGAATGGAATGCCCCTCCTTATATTAGTGTTGGTTGGTTTCCCCATTTCCCCCAAGTTATTTTAGCTGTCCATAGCACTATTTTTGTTGCTCTCTCACCAGGTGGACAGGCATGCTCCGTGGCATGGTGTAGTGGGTATTTCGTTCCCCAAAGTGTCCCCAAGGGGACGCAGTGTGGAGTTCCCTTGAAGGGGAACATCTCAGGTTATGCATGTAACCATGTTTCCCCGAGAGGGAATGAGACACTGTGTCCCCTTGCCATGCCTGGGGCCTGCCTGTGTCACGTCTTCTTCAGACAAAGAAGTTGATGACGTGCATTACAGGCACCCTCTTATACCTCCGGGTGCTCCGCTAATGATGTCGCGGGCTGTGCAGGCCAATGATTTGGAGCGTTTTCATGCGTGCTTCAGACATCGGTCATACTGATGGCATTCCCCAAAGTGTCCCCTAGGGGACGCAGAGTCTCATTCCCTCTTGGTGAACCATGGTTACATGCATAACCCAAAACATTTTTATATTTTAGATAATCGCAAAAATTGAAAATTCTGTCATTATTTTCATACACTGAAAAATCCCAGCAAAGTCTTATAAAGCATGTGTGAATAAATAATATATTAACTTTTACATATGATAGTGCTGTCAAATGATTAACCGCGATTAATCGCATCCAAAATAAAAGTCTTTGTTTACATAATATATGTGTGTGTACTGTGTATATTTATTATGTATATATAGTCACACACATACAGCACATATTTTTAAAATATTTGCATGTATTTACGTGTATATATTTCTATTCATATTAATTATATCATATATAAATATATGAAATATATAAACATAACATATTTTTCTTAAATATATACATGCATGTGTGTGTATTTATATGTACATAATAAATATACACAGTAAACACACATATATTGTGTAAACAAAAACTTTTATTTTGGATGCGATTAATCGCGATTAATCATTTTACAGCACTAATGATAATATATTCATTAACTCTATTTTATTAGTTATATATAATAATTATTATAGATTTAATTTTTTTGTGAACTACTCATTTAATGTCCCTTAAAATATCAGTGCTGCTATTTCTGCTGACTACACTGGTTTATCAGATGTCCTGTGTGTCAGGGGATGGTCACCCCCTCTGGTGGATGCTGCTAATTAACATTCCTGTTTGGGACAGTAGGTCGAGGTTGCGAGGCCGACAGGGACGCATGCCTGGCCTGGTGAAATCTGTCTCCCACACACTGCTATAATCACCAGCTCCTCTAGATCAGGGGAGGGGAGGGCACTGACCTCTCAGTACATAAAGGACAGGTCACTAATTATGGGTGCAAATCCTGAGTCCCAATGGGTTAAGTATTCTTGTCACACACTGTTTGGAGACAACAAAAAGGGATGCTCTCCACTGTATGAGCTCCAATAGTAGTTAGATTTGACATTTAATCATATTTAGTGGTGGTTGCTAAGGCAAGCGTCACTATGACTATAGTCCACACTTAATGATAGTGTCAGTGATCTGAACAAACTTGTAAACCTAAGTATTTGAAATATTATGGCATAGAACTTGTGATACCTGAAAAAGTGTAGCTTGTAGAGGAGAAGTTATTAGACGTGCAATTGCGAGACACACACACACACACACACACACAAATATATATAAATAAATAAATATAAATATATATACTGTATATATATATATATATATATATATATTGCAATCAGTTCCTTGCCTGTATATTTGAGTGTCTGTTTCCAAGACTCAAAATATATATTTATATTATTTTAACATGAGTAAATAAATGGCATGCAAACAAAATGGATGCTACACCAACTTATCTCCTAATGCGCGTATTTCATCCTTTAATGATCTTGGCAGGAAGCTAAAGGACAGAGTGTAAGTCAAAGTGACCAGAAACGTTCTTTCTTGAGCTCTTTGTTGTTTACTTTGTATTACTGTTTGTTAAGCAGTTCCCACTCTATCTAATACCAGTGGTGTATTTTATGAGCAAGCTGGGGTGATTATGTACACAGACAATGTCACGTCCCAAAACATATAAGCAATGTTCTACTATCTTTGTTGAGAAGGTATTTATTGAGTTATATATAGACTATTATATGCCAGTCCAGCATGTTGATACCTAAACAAACACTGGACGTCTGGCCTCATATAACACTATACTGAAGCATGTTTTCAGGCGACAGACAGACAGACAGACAGAGAGAGAGAGAGAGAGAGAGAGAGAGAGAGAGAGAGACAGACAGACAGACAGACAGAGAGATAGAT
>NW_015646846.1:2371841-2377612 GCF_001515625.1 Sinocyclocheilus rhinocerous | reverse complement strand
AGAGAGAGAGAGAGAGAGAGAGAGAGAGAGAGAGAGACAGACAGACAGACAGACAGACAGATAGATAGATAGATAGATAGATAGATAGAGTCAATTTGTCCAAGTAATTTTTGCCTCAAACTTTTTGTGAAATTGCTTGTGCTGTCTTTAAAATAAACGAAACTTGATTTGATATTTGTTATGAATGCAAAACCATTCATTCATTTTTAAAGGTGTAGCCTAAGCTCTAAACATACATTCGGTCAATTAAGTCACTGCATTCCACGGTACAGCACGATTCCCTTACTAAATTCGACATTAAATTATATTATTATATGTTAATCCAAGGTACTAAAAACATGGTATTACCATCGTCGTAGTGTCCAAAAACGATGGTCTACTTTGTTAGTGGTCAGAGTAACGCCTCTAACAATGTGTTGAAAAGCGCCGCTTATATCTGTGACAGCATCAGGAAATGAGTGTTGACGCGCGCTCATTCATCTCGTCTCCTCGTGCTGACTCCAGCCAATGAGCGCGCAGAAACCCCTAGCCAGCCCGAGATATGACTCTGGATCTGATTCTGTGGGACAGATACTGTACCTCTCTCACTGGACCGGCCCGGACGCAATTAGGAACCGTGATAACTATTTTGACGACAATATTCAGATTCCTCCTGTTCTTCGACTTAAAGGAACTCCATTTGGATACTAATGAATATTAAATATTTTATATGGATGCTTCTGTTTTCATTCTGAGTAACTTTATCGATTCTAACGTGGAAAGATACACTAACGTTACTTGAATAATGAAAAAGAAATTATCTCACGATTTGATATGAACCTGTGACCGTTTATTTCCTCTTTTTTTTTTTTTGATTTGGAAACATTTACAAACGGACCGTGTTCAACATGCGAGAGTTTGATGGAGTTGGAAGCGGATCCGCGGCGCGCGAGGACAGATTTGTGTCACGCCGTGAACCGAGCGGCACCGCTCACAGGATTTACCTGCCCTTCATCTTACTGCTGCTCTTGTTTACTCCTAGCGTGGACTCGTCTTGGTGGTAGGTGTTTCTAAGTGTTTATTCAAAGTGGCACAAGAGTCACTCATTGGCACTGATTAATTTTAGACCTAAAATAAAACTAACAGAAAGTTCTTAATAACAAGTAGCCTATGCTCATTGAATTTATATCACAATCTGGGACCATAACAGTAGGCTAATTCATTACGATCATAACAACAATTCATTTACGAATGAAAAACACTAAAAAATATGAATTTCAGTTTAAGATCTCGTTTGAGTCTTGTTTGATCCTGGAATGGTTCCAAATTATGATGGAAATTCCTAGATCAGTAGGCCTATAAGGAAGCAGAATTAAAATGAATTGAAGTTCAGAGATATTCATTTGACTGTAAGGATTTAACTAGGAAAGTAAAGTTTGTCGAGACGAAACCATTGTAAAAAGCGTGTTTAAATTTGTATTTAGTTTATATAGTAGCCTACATCATATTTAATATATTCACTTTTGTATGGGTGGAAAAACACCTATTTTTCCATAATACAATAACACGGCTGAATTTCAGAAAGTTCCAACTTCTGTTAATCACTAGATATGATAGATATTTAAATATGTGATTCTGGTCATCTTTTTGTTTTGTTTTTAATCCACCTGGCGGAAAAATCACACGCTTGATCACCTAGAAAAGTAGGCTACAAAATATATAAGCATGTCTTTTTGAGAAGATTACAGTAGCGAAATAATGGATTTAAAGTTAAAAAATAATTTATTTTCAGCTAATATAAATATACGTTTGAGAGTCTAGATTGATATTAACATTATGGAAAAATATATAAAAGTATATAATATGCTTGTGGTGCAACATTTATATATATATATATATATATATATATAGAGTTATATATAGAATATTTATATATTAGAATTATAGAATGAGAATATATAATGTATAATAGAATATATAAGAATATATAATTTAGTTATATTATTATATTATTATTTAATTATATTATTTATTTTCAGTCAGTCCTCTTTAAATAGATTTTTTTTTTTCAGTCTAGACTAGTTTGGTTCATAGTCCAGAGCATGATAACAAAAGAGTGAGCAGTTAGTGATGTACAGTTGGTGATATATGAATGACACAAATAAAAAGTACTAAAATGGTAAATAAACAGCAAAAAGCTAAGTGTAATCACACCAAAAATAATGAAAAAGTCAGATAAAATTAGACAATCAGAAAGAAGAAAAGAAAAGAAAAAGCTCTAGATTGCAGGTGATGGCAGAAATGCATACAGAACTGTGTTTAATCACTTCTCAGGGCAGTTGTTAGTAAAGACAGAGGAGTCTAATGTCTTAAACTGACATTGATCAACACATTCCAGACTGTTCTATGACAGGGCTTGGCTGCATCAGCAGACCTACTTGTATGCTGAACACACCAGATAAACACACTTGCTAGGGTTATATAGATTTGAAGTGATTTAGTTCTGAAGTTATTGCTTTTCATCTCCATTTCTTCACTGTATAACACCAGACATGATGACACAATGGCAGACTTCGCCTTTAAAAACGTCTCTAATTGCAGCATTCATAAGTTCCCCATCACGTCTCAGAGGTAGCAATATCAACATCAGCGCACTGCCTAGTGCCCCACAGCTGAGTAAACAACATAATCTCACTCCATGCTATTTTTTGATATTTTCAATTAAAATGAATGCTCGGTTTCTCTCACGATAGACAATAATACTGTATTTCATGAATAGGAAAAGAAGGGTTATCGTTTGTATCATCTATATTGAAATAACTATACGTACGGCCCCCTGTGCCCTCCATAAGGCAGCCGGGATTCAACGTGTGAGTCTGCAAGACAGCCATGGCAGCATGCCCAAAACTGTGTGAGCCAGTTGTGATAAATATCTCTCAGTTTCTACGGTAATTTATACAGTTATGGGGATTGTTGTCATCATTGCAATCAATTCACGCGTAGCGGTTTTCTGGCTCACGTGCAGCAGCCTTTCCCAATCCCAGCCGCATACAGCTGATAAGTGTTCTGGAACAGAGAGGGAGAGCGAGATTGTGTTTCTGTGTGTCAAGGATCAACAGGGCAGCCGTGCAAAGCCGACAACAGCAGGCCCTCCCATGGATGCTATAGCGAGAGGAATAAGTCTTTCGTTGGGCCGTATGTTTGCACTAGTATGTCAGTGTGTGTGTGTGTGAGCGCGAGAGCGATAGGGACAACCATAAGAGGAGTGGAAATTGTTCAGTAGTTTGTACGGAGTGTTGTCGCACAAACCCAGACACGACTGACTGGATAATGAGATCCGGGAAAGAGACAAGGGCGCGTGAGCACAGCGTAAACCTCGCCGAGGGTGTCTGTGTGTGCACTTGAACAGAAAGAGTCCACCAGGTATTTGTCAGACTGTTTAGCAGCAATAGCAGGAAACCTGCAACATAATGACAAATATCAATGCAAGATTTGTATGAATTTGATTGATGTCTGTGTGTTTTGTATAGCTTTGTGTTTTATTGCTTTCCTTTTATGATGTACGGTGTCATTGAGTGTTTTGAAAGGCGCTTAAAAATGAAAGGTATTATTATTAAGATTGTTAGTTCTTGCTGCACTCTTGTAGACATTTGTCAACAGAGAACCGTGGGATATGGGACAAATTGGGATATATCTAATTGAGGGAGTATGAAATAGTCCTTAAAAGGTTAATTTGTCTAAAAATAAAAAATTATGTAATCATTTACTCGCCTTCATGTTGTTACAAACCTGTATGACTTTTTATTCATTTCTGGAACATAAAAGCAAAATTGGACCCCACTGACCTTCACTGCATGGAGAAAAAAAACACTGAGACATTTTTCTAAATATCTTCTTTTGTGTTCCACAGCAGAAAGAAAGTCTTGAACAACATGAGTTTGTGATGACAGAATTTTCCAATGCAATATCATGGCAATTCGCAACTGTTTTATGTTTTGGCGAATTGGTATACGACATGAATCCATACAATCTTATTCATGTTTTCGCTCCACTGACAGTTTAATGAAATGGGTTTGGGGTGGGCCTTTTTCTAAAAATCGTACACTTCTGTACGAATCACATCATGCAAATTCATATGAAATGGCCACCTCGTAAAATTTGTACGTTTTCTCATGAGACTCGGTTGAAAGTTTCATTTTTGGGTGAACAATGTATTTAAGAACCTGTGAACAGAAATTTTCAAGTTTTTGCAGAGACAGTAAAGTATCATAGGAGTCTCATTATTGCAATATATCTTAATTAAATAAAGGGACATGAAATATTTAAGATGAAATTATTTTATCATCTGCGAAGAAACAGACTGAGATATGTAAGTAGCACAGCTATTGGAAATCAGCTGGGTGGGAAAACGGGCAATTATTCAGTTTAGTGGTCACTGGACACTATGCAAAAATATTTGACCACAGAATGATTGACCTGCCAGAATCAAACATTCCATAAAGCCGTGTATTAAAGTGTGGCTAACATGAACTTTGAAGTTTCAATCTCAAATACAGATAACCCAGAAGAGCAGGCTAACTAAAACAATCCTACCCAACTATAAAGTCAGTTTCACGCGTTACTGATTTAATAATTATGCATTAAATTGATTTATAATCACAAGACATTGGCCAACTACTGCAATAGTAATGGACATTTATACATTAGATTTATTCATTTAGCAGACGCTATAGTCAACGAATGTGACTCTGTTTGTTTCTGCAGGTACATTGGTGCGTTAGAAAAAATAATATGAAATATAAAACAATAATATTAAAATACTTGATATAATAAAAATATATTATTTAAATTGTAAAATATTTATTGCAGGGAATCCAAGGCGAACCACCATAGAACTAAAACAATGGAAAAACCCTTAAGATAACATGTAGAAAGGAAAAACGCATCTTAAGCACAAAGAATAACATAAGTGGACTTTGAACGATTAATTGCCGCTTTGAACGATTACGTAATTGTGGCATCCATAATTGTAATCGCGATTAGAAATTCGATTAATTGTGCAGCCCTAATAAAAAATAATGGAAATTACACACATACACACAAAAAAAAACTTAAAATAATTAGAATTTGGTCCAAAAATGTCCTAAAATTCTGTAACCTGGATATGTTTTCATGAGATTCACCCATGCATATTTGCCCACAAGGCGTACAGTAAATAGTGCGACGTTACCACTTTACATGATACAAGAACAAAATCTGCGTAAAGCATGAAGTCAAGACAAGACAATGTTGGATAGAGGTGGGGAAAGTGCACGGGTCATATGTGACAACATTCCAGGGCTGGTGAACAAGCAGAGGCAGCTCTGCCAAAGACACCCGGATCTCATGCAATCCATCGGAGAGGGAGCCAAAGAGTGGATCCGAGAATGCCAGCACCAGTTCCGACACCATCGTTGGAACTGCAGGACGCTGGAGAGAGACCATACTGTGTTCGGCCGTGTCATGTTGCGCAGTCAGTGTTTGTGTTACACTTTATTCCTAACAATGGCTGAGATCAAAATCATACAGTAATAACATGACGTGCATGAACTATGCAACCTTGTATCATGTATAAAAGCATCATATTCCATAAAGTATCAAGCTGTGTGCAGAGGTGAATAAGAATAAGAAAGCATATTCTGAATAAGGAAAAAGACAGTTTTAGGACAGCATTTTGACAAATTTTTTATCAAATATAAAATATTCATCAAATATGTAATTATTGTTATGCAAAACACCTAATTACAATAGAA
>NW_015646846.1:2356473-2371529 GCF_001515625.1 Sinocyclocheilus rhinocerous | reverse complement strand
GGACTGTAACCTGGATATGTTTTCATGAGATTCACCCATGCATATTTGCCCACAAGGCGTACAGTAAATAGTGCGACGTTACCACTTTACATGATACAAGAACAAAATCTGCGTAAAGCATGAAGTCAAGACAAGACAATGTTGGATAGAGGTGGGGAAAGTCTCCACTTCCCAAGAATGGGCGAAAGTCTGACAGAGAGTGGATATTCTCCAAATACGAGTGGCTAGTCGGAGGGGGTTCAGGCTGATATATAAACAGTAATAGGAGATGTAAATATTTGTGCAGATGACTCTGGCAGACAGACAAAGCTGCTCTTTTTGACATATCACCCTCTGTTCTGGCTCAGTGCATGAGCTGGAGGAGGAAAATGAGCAAAATAGGGGTCATTTTGCACTACTTTGGCAAAAAAACACCTCAAGGCTATGTGTGCAATCGACAAAAGCAAACTAAAGGTGTGTCAGCCTAAATCAGTCGAATGTCTGAAAGTTCTAGGGTGGCCTCCTGCACAGCCAAGGGCCTTAAAAGTAGGGATGATGTTAGAGAGCTGATATAACAAAAGCACAGTGGATTTAACACCATAGTAAGAGCCTTAAGCCTCATCAGCTTGCTTGGCTCTATAAAATTACTCAAAAGTGTTTAACACTTTCTGTAAGCAACTGTAACCCAGCTGACACTAAACTCAACATAAAACAGTGTGCATAACCCATTTTGGTGCAGAAATTATACACTAAACTTCTTTTTGAAGCATTACAATAGAACTGCATTTTCTGCATTTTTAACATGCTATTATAAAAAATACCCACTTTTCTCCTCCATCAGGTAGCCGTGAAGCAGCATTTGTTTATGCAATCTCCTCCGCTGGCGTGGTTTATGCCATCACCAGAGCGTGCAGTCAAGGAGAGCTGAAGATCTGCGGTTGTGACACCCACAGGAGAGGCCGGGCTAGTGATGAAGAAGGAGACTTTGACTGGGGCGGCTGTAGCGACAACATCAATTACGGTATCAAGTTTGCCAAAGCTTTTGTGGATGCCAGAGAGAGGATGGTCAAAGATGCCAGAGCACTGATGAATCTGCACAACAACCGCTGTGGGAGAATGGTAAGTGTCAAGATTGTCACATTTGATTGATTTGATTGCAAAATAAACCCCAAGTAATCAGTTTATGATCCTGAAGGGGTTTATAAAACATGTTCTAACATTAGAAAAGCTAATTATAAAAACTTGAGCTTGTCTTTTAATCTGGGTCATTGAGTGGTTCATAGGTCATGGTTGAGTTCTGTTTTCTTTAGGCAGTAAAGCGTTTTATGAAGACTGAATGCAAGTGTCATGGAGTCAGTGGGTCATGTGCTCTCAGGACATGCTGGCTGGCTATGTCTGATTTCCGGCAAACGGGGGACTACTTAAGAAAGAAGTACAATACTGCTGTTGAGGTCACAATGAACCAGGATGGTTCAGGCTTCATGGTTGCTGACCGAGATTACAAGAAAACGACCAAAAATGATCTAGTATACACTGAGAACTCTCCAGACTACTGTCTAATGGACCGATCGGCAGGTAAGCAACAAAGAGCGTGCTAAATCTTTTTATACCATGCTTCAATAATAGTTGGGATATCTAAGAGTAATTGGGCAAAATTCTGTCAAAGAAAATATCATATTTCACCCCAAAGTCCCAAGATAGAAATAAGAAATTTTTGCATTTTAAAGAATATAAAACTAACGTAAGGATTTAGATTTTGCATTGTAACATTTCATGAAAATTAAACACATTTCTCAAATAATTTATTACTGCAATGCAAAAAAGGATGCATTCAATTCTAAAGTATTTTTGGGAAAAAAATGGTCTTTAAGTATATATTTTGTAATACAGTAATAATTTAAATTTATTGCAAATTATAGTACTGAAAACCACCAGAATATTGAAATGACAAATACAAAATTAAGTTGATTTATTTATTAAAAATAAATAAAATGTATATTTTTATTTTATTATAATTTATTTGTTTCATTTTTGGTTTTGAGATGAAATACTGTATGACCCAGACTCGAAAATATCCAGTTGTCCCATGGAAAAACTATGGTTACCATGTAACATTTTTCGAAAGAAAAAGGTCTTGATCTCAATAAGTGAATGGCCTATTGACTCACAATGGAATAATTTTACTAAATGGAAAATAATGTCCCTGATATATTCTATTTCTGCATCTATATTCCAGGTTCTCTGGGAACAGCAGGACGAGTGTGTAACAAGTCTTCCAGAGGCATGGATGGTTGCGAGGTCATGTGCTGTGGCCGCGGGTACGACACCACGCGTGTAAAACGTGTGAGCAAATGCGAGTGCAGGTTCAAATGGTGCTGCGCTGTGGAGTGCAGGGACTGTGAGGAAACTGTGGACGTTCACACCTGTAAACCACATAAGAAACCCGACTGGCTCGATTTGACCTGACTACCATGACCATGACCAATCAGCAGCTACTGGTGCTTTTCTGTTCTCAGGTTTTTGAAGTGGGCCACCGCATTGTGGGATGTGTAGTTTATGACTATAACACTATGATCTCCACTTGCAGAACCCTGAACTTTATCCGCCTTCAATGATGCAAGCGCAAAGATCACAGGCCAGTCTGGAGCACTGGTAGACGGTTGGTGTCATGGGAAATCATCCAATGGGCATTGTCTGGTGTTTAATAGAATGAACTGTGATCAGGACACAATCCTTTCACTATTTTCAAACTGTAAAACACATTTTACTGATAATATGTGTGCCTAAACATGGAATTATGTTTTTGGACAGCTTTGATAAATATGTTGGAGTTTTAGGGAAAAAACTATATACAGCATCAGTTCAAAATTCTCAAAGAACATAGCAATAAATTGCTTTTCACGCCAAGAACAATGCCACGTCATGGTCCAAAATAATGCTTTGAAGGGTGCTGTAAAAATGTTAAACAGTGATAACTGTGTTTCCCTTCATTTACTTCATGGAGCATATTTTTGATACATGACTTGTGCATGAAAGAATTAGATCAATGTTCAATTTATTGTGACATCCCATTGTCACTGTATATCAGAGAAATATATCTTTCATGTTATCTTTGTAATGCCTAAGCACTTAAACATCCCTTTGAATATGAGCACTTTTTTTTGGTTTGGTTTGGTTGCGATAAATTGTCTACGATCAAATCAATATTTTCCCTGATGGATTTCTTATTGAAATGTGATGTTTATCTAATAAAGTAGCAACTAAACAAGATATCTTCAAGATAAATTTAAAGATATACCACCAGCTACTCAAAAAAACATCTCTGAAGCTGAATGGCCTCTTTGAATGTTTTACTGCTTGCTTCATATATATATGTCCTCATGTAAAACCCACACTAAATGTCAAATCATTGCTAAAATAAGACAGCAGCTTACTGAGATTGAGCAGCAAAAATAGTCAGGTAAGCATGACTGGCACTTTTCGCCATTCATTTTGCTGCGCTGAATGAAGCACCTTAGTTTGACAACATGGTTGTTTCTAAATTTGCTGTTAAGATGTATGAGTCAATGAAGTGCTCGGGTTGTCACGATGGTCGGTACTGCGTGTCCAAAATGGTGGCACCATTAATCAAAAGCAACTTGAAACTTTGTAAGGTAAAGACCGTGGAAGTTCATTTTGTCGTTGTGCAAGCTGCAATTGACGAAAGAGGCCAAAAAGGAAAGTCGTTGCTATACAAACAGCATCCAAACAGTCAGTGTTTTTTAATATTTTAAATATTATAATACTTAATTATTTCGTGAGCTTCAATGAACTTTCAAATATATTTTTCAAAATCGTTAGAAGACAGTTTGTGTATTATGGATTTGAATTGAAAACATCACTCATATAATCACAATTCAGAATCATTCTCACTGTTTGATTTCAACCATGTATTATGCAGCAGTTCCTAAAAAAATAAAAAAACTAACTTGTTTAGATTTATTAATTCGCCAAAGCCAATGTTTACCCATTTTTGGCACTCGGCGAGTGTTAATTTTGGCCCCTGCACACAAGTGATTCTGATCTCAAGCCATTCTAACTGGTGTCATTTTTTAAGACAGAGCTGCTCGTAGCTGTTTGACCGGATTTGTTTTCGCCTCTGTAATTCTTATATCAAGATTGAAGTCTCAAAGGACGCCAATAGCTCTCTATTGTTGCTTCATTTTCAGCATCCCATCCAAAGATACTTTTTTCCAATTGTGGAATGTCAGAAATTTCCCACAGTTGGTCTGATTATGTTTTCCGTTGTTCAACAGTTCCACCTCACACCTCGTCTTTGCCAGAAAAACTTCTGTGTTGAGAAAGACTTGTCGAAAACATGTCAGAGTATGTTTACTTTTGAACATTGTAAAATTACCCCCTTGGCAGCGCGTAACCACTATGTGGTTAGTGTTGAAATTTATGTATGTTCCTAAACAGAATCGGCTAACATTTTAATTAGTGCACTAATCCGTACAAGGACGTATTGATAGAGTCAAGGCGCTGAAAGCTAAAATAGCAGTCAACTTTTGTTCTTCGGTGAGGACTTTGTGTATATTCGTCGAGCCACATGATCATGTCCTCAGAGCCCAATACGTGTGTGGTCCTTACAACTGCATTCATTTTCAGTCAATTGTCCAAGATAACAATCTTGTTATGCTGAAAACTAACCAGCTGTTTCAAACTATAGTTATATGTGAGATAGATGAAAAAATTTGAAAAGTTGGAGTTTCGGAAGGCGGACCTTCATCAAAGCCGGAACTAATCGAGCCGTTTGTGCCAGGCTGGGGAGAAAGGTATTTTAATAATGCAAATAATGTGAAAAATAATGCGTTTTTCGAACCACCAAGCATGAGAGCATGTTCTAGTACACCCCCAAAACAAAATCAAGACTTTGTAAAAGAGCATAATAGGACCCCTTTAAAATGTTAATATTAAGGTATGTTTCGCTTAAAAAGTCAATGAAGCGATATAGGCAGCGACATGCAATGATTAGGTTAGGGAATGAGTTTTTTTCAAACCTACAAGCTCAAATGTTAAACTTTAGCACATACTGTAACTGTTTGTGTTAAGGGGACACCCCAGATGAAAAAAAAAAACTAATTTATATCACTGTACTTCCCCTGTTGATTGATTACATTGAGAATTGCCAACATTTTTTTGCATTACAAGTTTTTTGTAATGTTTTGTAATGTCATTACAAGCAAGTTTTCTGAAATCTTATGTTTAAATATTCAAATGAGGCATTATCTAATTAAACATTGGATAAAGCCAGATTCAAAATTCTTGTTAGATTTTGTTGACATATTAGAGTCAAAGGTTTTTACAGAGGGAATTTTGGATATCTCTTTTTATCACTCCATAGATAATACTGTCAACAGCCAGAAAAAAAAAATTCTCAAAATATTCACAAAGGAATAAAATGTAAAAAAAAAATTCACTAATTATATATGAACAAATCCCTCTGTAAAAACCTTCAGAATTTAGATAGGAATGAAACTGTAAAATTTGGTCTATGTAAGTGCTGCTGAAGTGGAGCTTTTTGACTCGGTGCAGGAGAAAAATCTCATTTTGAGAAAGATATGGACTGTAATTGAAATCTGCAGACACAAACAGATAAAGTGCTATAAAAGAAACACTTAAAAGTGTTTTCTTTCCACTAGTCTGAAAAAATACTTTATGAAAAGCCAAAAAGCCAAATCTGGGCAGATGAGAAAATGTGGGAATGTAGCAAGGCTCTCTTTAATTTTCTTAAAGATACAGGGTTAGAGCACAGCATATAGAAAATGAGAATGTTTTTTTTATTTATTTATTTTTTTAATGATTATAACCATGCTAAGTACATGAAGTTGCACACCCTGGTACAGTAGGTGGCGGTATGCACCTGAACAACACCTTGGGAACTGTATAGAAATGCCCTGGCAACCACCAAAAACACCCTAGCAACTGAAAACTGCTTTGGTGCACCCACCTAACCCAACACACTGAAAACTTTTCAGAACACCTTGGGAACTGTATAGAAATGCCCTGGCAACCACCAAAAACACCCTAGCAACTGAAAACTGCTTTGGTGCACCCACCTAACCCAACACACTGAAAACTTTTCAGAACACCTTGGGAACTGTATAGAAATGCCCTGGCAACCACCAAAAACACCCTAGCAACTAAAAACCGAACCCAACACACTGAAAACTGCACCTTAGCAACCATGTAACAGCTCCCTGGCTACCATTCACAAGATCTTAGCATAATGGTGATCACAGGTTTTGCACAAGCAAATGCTATTTTAGTCTCTTATCCTCACAATTCTCTGATATAAAGCAGATATTGGTTACTACTACACCATTTAAAAATACATTTGCGTCCTTACGGACACTCTGCTAATACAGAAATGCTGCATTGGGAACAGTGTACTTCCCACTGCAGACTTTAGTCCACAGATCCAGAGCAAGTGTTTGGTCTAGAGGGCAGATTTATAGAGGAGATAAGCGTTATATATATGTGACCTTTGGGGACGAGTGTGGCTTGGCTCGCAGAAGCGGCCGGGTGGGAGCGTTAGCGCGCTTCCTGTCAGATGGAGCTTACCAGGCCAGCGGCGTTGGATTAACACATAAAAACTCTTATCTTGTGAGTCAGCTGGCAAGAATGTAGCTCTTCCTAAATTTCCAAAACAGAGGCACAGCAGCACTACTGTGAAGAGCACCAGAGCTCTTTATTTTTAAGACATATGAAGACTGAGATCTGTGAAGAGATGTGAGAGAAACACCTAAGCAACTGCAATTACTCCAAATAGCAATACTCTAGCAACCACCAAGAACACCTTAGCAACCACATGGCAACACACTAAAACTCAGTCAGAACACCTTCTAGTATTCTAGTCCCTAGACTAGAATGAGAAAACATAAATATTGTTGGCGAATTCGTACAATTTGAATTGTACAAAAAATATACAATATTTTGTGTGAAAAAGCATAAAGATGTGACCCTAACCCCATCCCCAAACCTAGCAGTCAGTGGAGCGTCAGCTGATCATATAAAAATATACGAATGAGAATGTACAAATTCATACGAATTCACCAACAATTCCCCAAAACATAAAATAGTTCCGAAATGCCATGCAAGTGTGTTGATATCAGGGGTTGCAAAGGGGTGGAAATTTTTTTGGAAAATTTCAAAACATTTTGGAAAGTTTATGGAAATTTACCAGAAAATGTCCTCCCCTTTGCAAACCTAGTTGATATGGCTAGTACTACACCTCTCCTCAACAAACCACATGATTTGAGATATCACTCAAGTCCATTACCAAATAGTGTAAGACAAGTTACATGTTTTACCCCCGGTTTCACAGACAAGACTTAAGCTAGTCCCAGACTAAAATGCATGTTTGAGCTGTCTCAACTGAAAATATCTTGCTCTGACATTTCTTAAAATATGTCAGTGTCATTGTTCTGTGTCAAGATGCACAACTGTAATGTTTTCTTCTAAGGCATTTTTGTAAAAGTTGCTTAAATATCTTCATTTAACTAAGGCCTAGTCCTGGCTTAAGCCAAGCCCCGTTTGTGAAACCGGGCCTTTGTTTACTATTTAGGGTTAAGTGTTTGGTTAGTTATGGTACATTTACATGACAACAGTTTACTGAAAATGGAAATGTTTTTGATTAGTTTTTTTTTTTTTTTTTAAGTTTCACGTACAGATAACGTTGTCAAAATGATCCCCGTTCACACAGATCCACACAAAAAAAAGACTAAAAACGCAGTATTCTGCATGACAGGCCAATAGTTAGTGATGTCACTTTGTAAAGAAACACTACACGCCTGCACACATTCACATTCTTTGTGTACTCAAGCATGCCTATAGACTGAACGTGTAATGCGTACGTGCATGTTGTCACTGTTTTCACAAATTCACATTTTTGTAGTTTACACAGAAACGATAACGGTACCGTTTTCAAAACCGTACACTTTGAAATTCGTTTTCAAAAGTTTGTGTTTTCAGGTCCCCAAATGCAGTTGTGTAAATGAACGGCCAAAACTCATACAAAGTTTAGTTGAAAGCGGTGTAACGACCCCTTAGTAAGATCTAAGGCAATACAAAATAGGCATGATACACTGTAATACAGACACAGCTTTAATTTAATACAGCAAAGACTTGCATAGGATCTCATGGGACAGTATTTGCTGCAAACACTATTTGCTTGGTTGTCACTAGATTTTGTTACACTCGGTAGTTTAAGCCTGCAGTAAACTGCCAACCTGAACAAATCCAGACCCTTGGAGAGCGCCAGTTAAATGTCCTTAATCCAGCTGTAAGGCACCAGCTCTGTCAGGGCCTGTGATGGTATCAAGCGAAACATGTCCTCATCCTTCACAGGCATTAGCCGATTTGTTTTCCCGGGTCATTAACCTCTTTAAGCAGCATTTGTTTGTAAATATACCCAGTGGTCGAACTGAAAAAAAATTTCAGGGGGGATGGTGTGGTCAAGTATTTCTTTGGTGGGTGGGATTCCCACAGATTACAAAATATGTCTCATTTTTTAAACACATTGTTATTTAATAAAAATCGAGCTTTATTAAATTAACTATGATTTATAAACAGTTTTCCTTCTGGGGCCTGAAAGGTTTTTTTTTTTTTTGTCAAATTAAATTATATTTTGCTGAATGTGTTTTTGTGCTAAATATGACACTAAAACCACCAGTAGGTGGCAGCAAGTCCCCGTTTTAATAAATGATTAATTTAATTATTTAAATCAAACTATTCATTCAAAATGGCTGATTCAATTAGAAACGAAGCAGGTGACTATCTGTATGAATGAATCATCATTAGCTCACTCAATTCGCTCAAAAACAGATTCATTCAAACACCACAGTGTTGCTCTGCACTGTTGTTTAAAATTAATAGCACATTTGTGATCACACACACATGCTGGTGTGATAAATATAAAAAATAAAAACTAATACACACAGATACAGAGATTTTTTTTCCGTTCATTACTTGAGTTATACGGGCATTCTAACTGCAATCTAGGTTTCATCATGCAGTAAATGCTTTTGGACTCTCAAGGCTCTCAAGTATCATTTCTCTGTCCCTCACAGTCACACATTCAGCACAATAATGTTATGTCAGGGAAACAACTTTAAACTCTAATCAAGAAAATAGCATACCTTGTGTTGTCTTATTTTTAAAGAACGTCAAAAGGTGCGCTTGAACAATGTTGCACAAAAAATTACGAAAACTCGCTTGAGCTTGTGCGCAGCTCGTATTGAGTTCTGATTGATTTAGTTCATAAATTATCATACGTAGAGAATTGTAACATTTCATTTACATAATTTCCAGAGATGATGCTTTTTGCCATTTTTTTCAACAAGGGGGATGCCATCCCCCGCACCCCCTCAATTCGACCCATATACCACTGAAGAAACATTATAAACACTGGATAAACACTATCACCAGTCTTTTGGCTCTTTATACTCTACATTCAGCATCTTATGGAGCCTTATACAGACCCTGCATGACCCCGTCTGACCGTTGAATGGACAACTGCCAAAGAAAGCAGGTGGTAGCGGGACCTTTGATGATCAGACACTATGCATCCGTCTCATATGTAGCTAACATCCATGTCCATGCCAAATTTGTTGAGAGGAATAGCTGTGCTTTAAAGACACTGACTGGAGCAAAACCTGGGAAGGAATTTTTAACAATACTGTGTAACTTTAGCAGCCATCTTAGGCAATGACACATATGACTTTAAGAAACTTTGTAGATGGTAAAGTATGGTATAGTTTTGACTGAACTAATTGTGATACTGGCCTATGCACTGATTGCCATAATGTGCAGTATAAGTTTCCACTTCCAATGAGACGACTGATCTAGAAGTATATGTGTTACATCCGAGCGGCAACCTCCCGCTCTCTCTCGTGAAGCCAACAAGGAAGTGACTTAAACTGTAATTCATCAACTGGCCGCTAGAGGCTGGCTGCAAAAGGGAGTCAATCCCATAGACTCCCCATGTTAAAATGCCCAACTTTACAGCAGAAAAAAACATGTTTACAGCCTGGTTCAAAAAATGATTTTGGTCTATATAGCTAATTTTACCCTTCATGACAACTGTGAGGGGGGTTAATTTTTTTTATAACTCATCTGTTTAAATTATATTAAGCCTTAAAGTTCTGCATAATTAAGGGCGTGGCCACTTGAGTGACAGGTGGATTGCCGCTGCTGTCTCTATCAGCCGCTGAACTTGGCATCTCTGCCGTGTTTCTGCTTTTGTTTTATTCAGTCTATGGGTTATTTTCGTGATTATTTATTTAAAATTATCAAATAAAATGTCTTGTTGTGCGGTTAATTATACTAACAGACCGTCCAAGTCTGGGATCCATTTTTCCGGCGAGTGATATTGTAATGTAATTTTATTTATTAATTTATTATTTCTTAAAATTATCAAATAAAATGTCTTGTTGTGCGGTTAATTATACTAACAGACCGCCCAAGTCTGGGATCCATTTTTTCTGGTGAGTGATATTGTAATGTAATTTTATTTATTAATTTATTTATTCTTTATAATTTTATTCAAAACTCTACTACACTCCAGAATCCGACAGACTGTGATTTAGCTGTAACGTTAGGCCTGTAATTAACGTTACTCGTTAAGCGTTTTCCTCCCATAGAAAACCGTTAGGCTATAAGAAAAACTCTTAACGTGGCTTAATGAATTAAAACCGATTAAACCTGTTTTTAAAAGACGAAACTCAGTGAGAGCATGATTAATAAATCATACTATAGACAAGCACTGTTTTAATGCATTAAGCCATGTAAGCGTTTTCCTTGTAAAGGTTTTCTTTGGGAGGAAAACGCTAAACGCGCGCTGCGTTCTTATCCTGGACTCATCTGCTTGTCTGTACATAAGTATGATTTGTGAATAACGTGTTTTCTGAGTCTTAATGCATTAAGCCAAATTAAGTGTTTTAAAATGTCCCGAACAGAATGAGGACTGTGCAAAGTAGTCTGTGAAAAAGGTAACTATCTATTTGTCAGTGTAAAGTTTTCCTCTAGGTGATCCAGACCCTTTTCGATCATGTTCGATTATCCGGGAGTGACGCGCTGCCAAGATGGCGACGACCGGCTCCGCCCACTTTGGGCTTCAAAAAAGCTTTTCAGAATTCAACGGGTGACGTCACGGACACTACGTCCATGTTCTTTACAGTCTATGGTTACATCCCTAGGATTTATGTATTTAAAAGAGTAATTGTTGAGGTGTGTTTTCCCACCCTTTTGGGTGTGGTTATGTGTCCCCTGTGCGTGTGCTCTTTCTCCTCCTATCTCTCTCACTCTCTGCTTGCTGGGCAGTTCCAAATTACCCACAGGTGGTGCTCATCAGAGAGTGTGCTGCAGACAGAACAGAGCTACAAAGAGCAGAGTGAACACTGTTTGGAGAGGCTCACTTCTCCCCTGCTCCAGACTTGTGTTGGATGTTTCCTCTTTAAGACGTCTGTTGATTGAGGGGGTAACTTAAATAGTTATCTGTTAAGTTAATACTTCTAAAAGTAAGTTGTATCCCTGTTGACTAGCAGTGTGTGTGGTAACCACATGGTGTATGTAAATTTACTTTTATTTTACTTTTCTTGTTAAGGTATTAAAAGGTACTGTAACTTATTTTGGGTTATTTGATTTATGCTTAGTTTGGGAGCTGTAGGGAGAGGGTGCCATTTTATTTTGTACTCCTGTTTATCCCTGTTTTTGGTTAGTGAGGGAGTTGAGGAAAGCTTATGTTGATTTCTTTTCTTTTACTCATAGGTTATTTAGTACTCCTCCTGTTAGTCAGCTGCTATTTTGGTTGTTGTTTTGGCCAGGCTCTCTCCTGAAGACATTTATTGCTTCCATAATTCTGGCTTTCCTAAATTAAATTTGCCAAACTAGGTGGTTTTTGCATTTTTCTGGAGCAGAGGACTGGAGTGGTTCCTCCACGTTTTATTGATTTCTTCCGTATGAGTTTTAGTTAACCTGTTACTCCCACTCCCAGCCCTAGACTGGGGATTGGATCGTAACAAGTGGGGGCTCGTCCGCTCGGCTCTTAACTGATTGTTGGTAAGTACTCTTTTCTCTCAAATTGTTTGACTGTTTTTGACTGTAGGTGGGGAGGAAAGTGTTGCAGGCATACGGATAATGGAGTTTGACTTTACTGAATTTACTCTTTGTCCTACAATTGAAGCCTTTAATCATTGTAAGAAAAAAGATCTTATTTTGGTGGCAGAGTTCTTCCCTGTTCCTCCCACTCCCAACCCTAGACTGGGGATGGGATCGTAACATATGCCACACATTTTGCAATCTATCTTGGTTCAGTTTTTTTTACATTGGATTGCCAAAAGTGTTTACACATACACTACTATTCAAAAGTTTGAGGTCAGCAAGTTTTTGTATTCACATAGGACACATTACATTCCTCAAAAGGAACAGTAAAGACATGTATAATGTTAAACAAAAAAAGCATTAGATGTATTTCTATTCTTGTTATTTTGCAGCAGAACTGTTTTCAACATTGATAACTATAAGAAATGTTTCTTGAGCATTTTATATCATCTGCATCAGCAGAATGATTTCTGAAGGATCATGAACTTAAGCAATTTGCAGAAAGAGAAAGCTGAAAAGGTTTTGAGGTTAATGTGTTACAAATAAATCAAGCACAGAGCTTGATATATTATTTTAACCTGGTGAAATGTAAATGACACAGCGCACGAAACTATATTAGTTTCTTTTTTTTAAATCCATCTGGACCATAGAACGGGACTCTCAAAGCCTTGACATCCGAGTATCCGGGAGACAGTAAATTCGAGTAAAATCACAAGCTTCGCTTATCCCGTGCGAATGCACCACACGAAATTCAGATGTTGTTGGGGGGGGTGATTTCAAAATCACACAAGGTCCCCAGATAATACTAATCCCGTGCGAATAGGGTTTATGTCCCCAGATTAGAGGTGGTAGCGCTCACACCAGGACAGGAACTAAAGGAGAAGTGTGTTTATGTACAGGTTAGTAAAACCCACTTAGTGATGTTTACTATTTAAAGTATCCACATATACAGAAGAAAAAAAGTTAAAAACCAATCTGAAAACATTACATTCCTCAAAAGGAACAGTAAAGACATGTATAATGTTAAACAAAAAAAGCATTAGATGTATTTCTATTCTTGTTATTTTGCAGCAGAACTGTTTTCAACATTGATAACTATAAGAAATGTTTCTTGAGCATTTTATATCATCTGCATCAGCAGAATGATTTCTGAAGGATCATGAACTTAAGTAATGGCTGCTGAAAATTCAGCTTTGCTATCACAGGAATAGATTACATTTTAAAATATAAAAATTTAATATTTCACAATATTACAGTTTTACTCTATTTTTTTTGATCAAATGAACCCAGTCTTGGTGAACATAAGACATCTTTTAAAAACATTTAAAAATCTTACCGAACCCCAATTTTTGAACAGTATTGTAATATAAAATAACTGTTTTTAGCATGATTATTTGTCATTTGCTGAATAAAACATGTCAATGGCATAATATGCATTGCTTCATACTAATTTTAAACAACAGTATGCAATTTTTAGTGTATACTGCACAATATGCAGTAAGGATTATGCTAGTATTCCATTTCAAATTGTGATTGTGAATATTAATAACGAAATTGATGAAT
This sequence comes from Sinocyclocheilus rhinocerous, assembly GCF_001515625.1. Classification (NCBI taxonomy): domain Eukaryota; kingdom Metazoa; phylum Chordata; class Actinopteri; order Cypriniformes; family Cyprinidae; genus Sinocyclocheilus; species Sinocyclocheilus rhinocerous. Next base: position 2,357,846 of record NW_015646846.1, on the reverse strand, counting down.
CCCAGTTAGAAGACACTGTTTACAAAACTCAAAGTGGCACATAACATGGAAAAAAACAGGCTACCCAAGCACTCATAAATATTCTTCACACTCTTCTGTCCCTTAAATGTCTATGGTGATTACGGTTCAAATATAGCATGATAACTGTGCTACTTCAGCAGCGGTCTGGATAATCATTTACATCTAAAAAAAAATCACACACTGAGAAACTGTAGTATTCAAACGACAAAATAAACAGCTGACATAACTGGAAGCGGCAGACAGCGGAAACCTTGAACAGTCGAGTTAAAAATGACCGCGTCCGCTATTACGTTAAAAAATATATATATGAGACAAATGGCAGCACCTTGCGTTTATAAATTATATATAAGCTAAGAGGGTATTTATTTAAATGTTTTGTACTGACCTGCCTTCCGCATCACACACCTCCCACGTGCACCATACATTAGTCAAACGACAAAATAAACAGCTGACATAACTGGAAGCGGCAGACAGCGGAAACCTTGAACAGTCGAGTTAAAAATGACCGCGTCCGCTATTACGTTAAAAAAAAAAATATATGAGACAAATGGCAGCACCTTGCGTTTATAAATTATATATTATAATCAGGGGCATAGTTACAGTTTCTGGGCCCCCTGAACAGCATAATGACTCGGGTCCCACTCAATAGAAATTGCATTCATTTAGCATTCGATATTGTGGTGAAACATCCTGATAGGTTCTTTTCTGCCTGACAATTATGTGAACATGTGCAACCATATTTTATATGATTTCATCAACCATCTCCCATTCAAACCAAGAACTATGACTATAAAGAGAATTATAACGATAACTACATTAGCGTCCACTTTAACGCACCATAATGTTCTGTTTATTATAAGGGCATGCTGAAATTTTGTAGTCTGCTGCTTTAAATGCTCAAGATCTTTAAAGCAGGATGGATTCTGTTTGGCTGGCATTGTTTTTATAATTCATCAGCTGGTAAAAATCGTTCTAAAAGTGTTTCCAATTATATGGTTCCTCTATGCCTTTATCGTTATAGTTGTGGTGTGAACAGAATGATTATTGAAACTTTAGTTATTGTCCTTTGTATGAACTGGCCTAAAAGGCGTCATATGATGCTATTTCAATTTTTCCTTTCTCTTTGAAATGTTACAAGCTCTTGGTGCATAAAGAAGATCTGTAAAGTTGCAAAGACTAAAGTCTCAAATCCAAAGAGATATTCTTTATAAAAGTTAAGAGTCAACCACACCCTCCTAAAACCCTCCTTATTCTCACTGTAGAATTATGCGGCTGCCATGTCGTGAAGGCACTGTGTGTGTCGTTGTGAAAGCGAAACTACTTTGTTTGGCCTTCCAAAAGAGGACGATATC
>NW_015646846.1:2354210-2356049 GCF_001515625.1 Sinocyclocheilus rhinocerous | reverse complement strand
TTATAAATTATATATAAGCTAAGAGGGTATTTATTTAAATGTTTTGTACTGACCTGCCTTCCGCATCACACACCTCCCACGTGCACCATACATTTGCCGCCTCTGTGAAAACGTAATTTCTAAAAGCCCGCCAAAAAACCTACCTGCATAGGCGCCACAACAACTGAAAGAAAACGTTTTAGAACGCATATAATATGATTCCTGCATAAAAGATAGTTGTTAAATTAAAATATGACTATTTATCTCTGTAAAACACTCTTGCATTTTAGAAAGGTGCTATATACATTTTTTTTTTTTTTTTTACAATCAGGGGCATAGTTACAGTTTCTGGGCCCCCTGAACAGCATAATGACTCGGGTCCCACTCAATAGAAATTGCATTCATTTAGCATTCGATATTGTGGTGAAACATCCTTATAGGTTCTTTTCTGCCTGACAATTATGTGAACATGTGCAACCATATTTTATATGATTTCATCAACCATCTCCCATTCAAACCAAGAACTATGACTATAAAGAGAATTATAACGATAACTACATTAGCGTCCACTTTAACGCACCATAATGTTCTGTGTTTATTATAAATGCATGCTGAAATTTTGTAGTCTGCTGCTTTAAATGCTCAAGATCTTTAAAGCAGGATGGATTCTGTTTGGCTGGCATTGTTTTTATAATTCATCAGCTGGTAAAAATCGTTCTAAAAGTGTTTCCAATTATATGGTTCCTCTATGCCTTTATCGTTATAGTTGTGGTGTGAACAGAATGATTATTGAAACTTTAGTTATTGTCCTTTGTATGAACTGGCCTAAAAGGCGTCATATGATGCTATTTCAATTTTTCCTTTCTCTTTGAAATGTTACAAGCTCTTGGTGCATAAAGAAGATCTGTAAAGTTGCAAAGACTAAAGTCTCAAATCCAAAGAGATATTCTTTATAAAAGTTAAGAGTCAACCACACCTACCTAAAACCCTCCTTATTCTCACTGTAGAATTATGCGGCTGCCATGTCGTGAAGGAAATGTCATCCAGATCTGTCCCATTTGTAGAACAACACATTTAAACTGATTGACATTCAAGACCACAACCGCAGTGCAGTCTTTTCTAATGTAAAATGCTTAATTACAATTTCTTCAAGCCTTGATTCTGTAAGAATGATGATAAAGACTGTTATAGTATTGTGTGAACATATCGTTTCATCTGTGTAACCAACTCACCCTCATGCTGTGGATCTGAACTTTTGTTTAGTGAGGTCTTCTAAAAACAGACACATGATTTACTGCCGAATCTTCAGGGTATACAAGGCCAGTCTTTTTCTTCAGTGATTGCACCAGCACTATATCACCATGGCAACCTGCCCTGCGGCCATAGCAGGCATATTTAAGCAGGATTAGAGGCAGTCACGGCATAGAGGTTGAGAAACAGGCATTTAGTCAACGCTGCTGTTCTACTCAACCATGTTAGACGGCATTAAATACTGTAGGAAAAGAGAAGCAAAGGTACGTCAAAGAGCCAAACCATTTTTATTGTCAGTACAGGCGGCTAACGGGCACCTTACATGTTACAAGTACAGTAGTGTTTTCAAGTTCAAGTATGTGTGAGTTGTGTGTGTACGTCAGATGTTTGCAAGTTGATGCCACAGGCAGGAGGGCATAAAACTCTCCATCTTGTCTGCAAAAAAGCCCAGTGGTGCAAAGAGGGTGCTGAAGAACTGCAGAGAGAGAAAGAGAGGAGAGAGAGAAAACAGTCAGATGGATTTGAACTAATAACTAATAACCACACACTTCTTAAAGATTTCATGCAAGACATTTAAGAAACAGATCATATATATATATATATATATAT
>NW_015646846.1:2352167-2354013 GCF_001515625.1 Sinocyclocheilus rhinocerous | reverse complement strand
TATATATATATATATATATATATATATGGTAGCACTTTAGTGTAGGGACAATTGTTATCTATATTTTCAGATTTACATTTATATATTTATATATTTAGACCTATAACTGCATATATCCAGATTTACATCTATATATTCATGATTTTCATTTATATATTAAGATTTATGTCTATTTTTAGAGTTATAAGTATAAATTATGATTTACATTTATACATTTATAATTATATCTTTATATTTAGGATTTATAAAGATAAATGATAAGAAAAAACTAACTTGAAAAAAATGTATAATTAATAATTATTCATATTGAATATTAACTAAAATACTTAAATATTTGAGGTTTAAATTCCAGTCGCTGGTAGTGACTGTACAGTAATTTAATGCTGTAGTACAGTAAACAACCTTTTTACCAAACAACTGTTTTGTGAAATGACATTACCATGAATTTCAGCCCTAAACTGAAGTATGACCATGGCCACTGTGAGCTGATGTTGACATGAGGAAAACTATGAGAAACGCTTGTTCAACCTGAAGAAACTAAATAGGAAAGCAGTGTTTTTGCTCTTGCATGTCTTGTGTTGTCTACCTCATTCATGGACTATCCAGGGGTGCGTTTCCCAAAAGCAACTATGGTCGCAAGTCCGTCATTACCAATAGAGTTCAATGAAACTTGCGACCATAGTTAGCAAATGATGCTTTTGAGAAATGCACCCCAGAGTGGCTGAGCCACAAGCTGACAGAAAGTTGCCTTTAAAGTGCCTGAAGTGCTAGACATAAGTATGATAGAGTTTGTCCCTCTGGGATACTACATGGAGGTCCTGACAGACACAAACAAGGAGGGAAAAAAACTCTGGATGGCAACCAACTTCAGGACTATAAAGCTGCCGTGAAACCGTCCCTTTGAAAAACACTGAAACCTCTACAGTTCAATCCACCATAAACAAGCCTCAAATGTGTTTATGAAGTGATACATTTCACGGATGAACAGATGTTTATGACGGAATATGGGAAAGGAAGCCTGGGGCTGTGCGTCGGAGAGGTAGGAAAACTGGGCAGAGCAGAGGCTGGAGAGGTATCATCCATTTTAACGTAGATCCAGGAAATAGATAGTGCTAACGTAAATACATGTAGTAACATGACAAACGATGCTGATAAAAAGATAAAGGCCAATAAAGCTGCATGTCCTCACATTCAGGAGTTTATTGCAATTACAAATTAGGGCATTGTTCCCCAAGGAGAACAAGATGTTTGGAGTGGACGAGGAACAAAGCGTAACACAAGCGAGGAACAAGCGAGGGAGTATTAACTGGAAAAGAGTGACTCTGAATGCAAGTCGGAGGCAAGGCCCTTCCGTTGCGTCTAGTGCAACAACTCAAACTTGTTCTGAAATCAATCACTCGCTATTAATTCACCCAAATGAATGTAAACAACGATAAGAGAAGAACGCACTGCCACGAAATGGGCATCCTGACCTTCGGAGAGGCTAAATGTTGTTGTACGAACAGTTCAAAGGCCTGCTTGGCTTAGCTTCACTTCTGCTCTTTAATTTCTCTTCTCCATTCTGCTACCTCATTGACTAAGGACTGTAAACAAGTTACTGTGCAAAGTATTGTAAGTCAATCTATATACAAATGACAAATAACAAAATATAAAATCATATAAACAAATTTTTAATTTGTTTGGCGCTCTAGCAGTTAATAAACAGAACTGCATGCGTCTATATTATATATATATAATATTGATATGTTTTCATTATGTATATTAATTATTAATATATTCAATAAATTTATCATTTATATATATTAATTATTTATTTTTAAGAATTATAAGATAATATAATATAAAT